>NW_028301541.1:1435833-1736666 GCF_042242905.1 Orbicella faveolata
GGGATATTTTCCAATTTCGGAAACTCTGAACTAACTCCTGATTGCCTTGGTTTGCAGTAAAATGGACACAGGAAACCTTTTTGAACGCTCGCTTTCATGCTTCTGGGCCGAAATATAGCCCCACCTCACCTTAAGACTCATAGAGTAGCCGAGACCGTCTTGCGCGCATCGTGATTTTGACAAACTTCGGGTCGATTTCCGGAACTTCGGGGATATTTTCCAGTCCAGGGGACTCTACACTAACTCCTGATTGGCTTGGTTTGAAGTGAAATGGAGACAGCAAAATTTTTTGAAGGTTCCCTTTCGAGCTGCTGGGCCGAAATATAGCCCCAATTCACTTTAATTAGCCGACACCGCCTTGTGCGCATCGTGATATTGACCAACTTCAGCGCGATTTCCCAGAACTTGAGGGATATTTTCCGGTCCTGGGGACTCTAAACTAACTCCTGATTGCCTTGGTTTGCAGTGAAATGGACACAGGAAACCTTTCTGAACGCTCAGTTTGGAGCTTCTGGGCCGAAATATAGCCCCACTTCACTTTAAGACTGAAAGAGTAGCCGAGATCGCCTTACGCGCATTGTGATTTTGACCAACTTCGGCTCGATTTCCCGGAACTTTGGAGATATTTTCCAAACCCGGTAACTCTAAACTAAGTCCTGATGGCCTTAGTTTGCAGTGAAATGGACAACGGTAAAACGATTGCACGCTCACTTTCGAGCTTCAAGGCCGAAATATAGCCCCACTTCACTTTAAGACTTAAAGCTTAGCCGAGACCGCCTTACGCGCATCGTTATTTTGACCAACTTCGGCTGGTTTTCCCGGAGCTTGGGGGATATTTTCACTGTTGATGGCCTTGATTTGCAGTGAAATGGACACAGCAAAACCATTTGAACGATTACTTTCGAGCTTCTCGGCCGAACTATAGCCCAACTTTACTGTAAAACTAAAAGAGTAGTTAAGACCGCCTTAGGCGCATCGTGATTTTGACCAACTTTAGCTCGATTTTCCCGAACTTGGGGGAAATTTTCCATTCCCGGGGACTCTAAACTAACTCCTAATGGCCTTAGTTTTCACTGAAATGGACACAGGCAAAACGATCGGACGCTCGGTGTCGTTGTTCTAGTCCGAAATATAGGCCCACATCATTTTAAGACTCAAACAGTAGCTGAGACCGCCCATGGTGATTTTGAACAATTTTGGCTTGATTTGCCGAAACTTGGGAGATATTTTCCAGTCCCAGGGACTCTAACCTAACTCTTGATGGCCTTATTTTTCAGTGAAATGGACACAGGTAAAAGAAGGATACGCTCGGTGTTGAGCTTCTAGGCCGAAATATAGCTCTACTTCATTTTAAGACTAAAAGAGTAGCCGAGACTCCCTGACGCGCATCGTGATTTTCAGCAACTTTGGCTCGATTTGCCGGACATTGAGCGATATTTTCCAGTCCCAGGGTCTTTAAACTAACTCCTGATGGGCTTAGTTTTCAGTGAAATGGACACAGGTAAAAGAAGCGCACGCTGCGTGTCGAGGTTGTAGGCCGAAATATAGCCCCACTTTATTTTAAGACTGAACGAGTAGCCGAGACTGCCTTACGCGTACCGTGATTTTCAGCAACTTTGGCTCAAATTGCCGGAACTTGAGTTATATTTTCCAGTCCTGGGGACTCTAAACTAACTCCTGATGGCCTTAGTTTTTAGTGAAATGGATACAGGTAAAAGTAGCGCACGCTGGGTTTCGAGCTTCTAGGCCGAAATATAGCCCCACCTCATTTTAAGAATCATAGAGTAGCCGAGACCGCCTTCCGCGCTTCGTGATTTTCACCAACTTCGGCTCGATTTCCCGGAGTTTGGGGGATATTTTCCAGTCCTGGGGACTCTAAACTAACTCCTTATGGCCTTGGTTTGCAGTGACATGGACACAGCAAAACTTTTTGAACGCTCCCTTTCGAGCTTCCTGGCCGAAATAAAGCCCCACTCAACTATAAGATTCATAGACTAGCCCAGACCGCCTTGCGCGCATCGTGATTTGACCAACTTTGCCTCGATTTCCCGCAACTTGGGGGATATCTTCAAGTCCCCGGGACTCTAAACTTACTCTTGATGGCCTTGGTTTGAAGTGAAATGGACACAGGAAAACGTTTTCAACGCTCAGTTTCGAGCTTCTGGACCGAAATATAGCCCAACTTTTTTCTTCGACTCATAGAGTAGCCGAGACCGCCTTCCGCGCTCCGTGATTTTCGCCAACTTCGGTTTAATTTTCCGGAACTTGGGGGATATTTTCCAGTCCCGGGGACTCTAATATAACTCCTCATGGCCTTGGTTTGCAGTGAAATGGACACAGTAAAGCTTTTTGAACCCTCCCTTTGGAGCTTCTGTGCCGAAATATAGCCCCACTTCTTTTTAACACTCAGAGCAGCAGGGACCTCCTTCCTCGCATCGTGGTTTTTTACCAACTGGGGCTCGATTTCCCGGATTTTGGGTTTTTTTTTTCCACTCCCGGGGACTCTAAACTACCTCCTGATGGCCTCAAGTTTTAGTGAAATGCTCACAGGTAAACGGAGCGCACGCTGGGTGTCGAGTTTCTTGGCCGAAATATAGCCCCACTTCATTTTAAGACTGAAAAAGTAGCCGAGACCGCCTTACGCGCATCATGATTTTCAGCAACTTTGGCTCGATTTGCCGGAACTTGCAGGATATTTTCCAGTCCCGGGGATTCTAAACTAACACTTGATTGCCTTTGTTTGCAGTAAAATTGACACAGCAAAACTTTTTTAACGCTCACTTTGGAGCTTCTGGGCCGAAATATAGCCCCACTTCACTTTAAGACTCATAGAGTAGCCGAGACCGCCTTCCGCGCATTGTGATTTTGACCAACTTCGGCTGGATTTCCCGGAATTTGTTGGATATTTTACAGTCCCGGGGACTCTAAACTTACTCCTGATTGCCTTCGTTTGCAGTGAAATGGACACAGCAAAACTTTTTGAACGGTCTCTTTCGAGCTTCTATGCCGAAATGTTGCCCCGCTTCTTTTAAGACTCAGAGAGAAGCCGGGACCTCCTTCCCCGCATCGTGATTTTGACCAACTTCGGCTCGATTTCTCCGAACTTGGGCGTTATTTTCCAGTCCAAAGGACTCTAAACTAACTCCTGATGGCCTTAATTTTCAGTCAAATGGACACAGGTAAAAGGAGCCCACTTTCGGTGTCGAGCTTCTTGGCTGAAATATAGCCCCACTTCATTTTAAGACTAAAAAAGTAGCCGAGACCGCCTTACGCACATCGTGATTTTCAGCAACTTTGCCTCGATTTGCCGGAACTTGGGGGAAATTTTCCAGTCCCGGGGACTCTAAACTAACTCTTGATTTCCTTTGTTTGCAGTGAAATTGACACAGCAAAACTTTTTTAACGCTGACTTTCGAGCTTCTGGGTCGAAATATAGCCCCACTTCACTTTAAGACTCAGAGAGTAGCCGCGACCGCCTTGCGCGCATCGTGATTTTCACCAACTTCGGCTCGATTTCCCTGAATTAGGGCATATTTTCCAGTCCCGGGGACTCCAAACTAACTCCTAATGGGCTTGGTTTGCAGTGAAATGGACACAGCAAAACTTTTTGAACGCTCCCTTGCGAGCTTCAAGGCCGAAATATAGCCCCACTTCTTTTTAAGACTCATAGAGGAGCCGGGACTTCCTTTCGCGCATCGTGATTTTGACCAACTTCGGCTCGATTTCCTTGAACTTGGGGGTTATTTTCCATTTCCGGGGACTCTAAAGTAACTCCTGATGGGCTTGGTTTGCAGTGAAATGGACACAGCAAAACTTTTTGAACGCTCCCTTGCGAGCTTCAAGGCCGAAATATAGCCCCACTTCTTTTTAAGACTCATAGAGGAGCCGGGACCTCCTTCCGCGCATCGTGATTTTGACCAACTTCGGCTCGATTTCCTTGAACTTGGGGGTTATTATGCAGTCCAAGGGACTCTAAAGTAACTCCTGATGGCCATAATTTTTAGTGAAATGGACACAGGTAAAAGGAGCGCACGCTCGGTGTCAAACTTCTTGGCAGAAATATAGCCCCACTTCATTTTAAGACTGAAACAGTAGCCGAGACCGCCTTACGCGCATCGTGATTTTCAGCAACTTTGGCTCGATTTGCCGGAACTTAAGGGATATTTTCCAGTCCCGGGGACTCTAAACTATCTCTTGATATCCTTGGTTTGCAGTGAAATGGACACAGAAAAACTTTTTGAACGCTCCCTTTCGACCTTCTGGGCTGAAATATAGCCCCACTTCACTTTAAGACTTCTGCCTTCTGTGCATCGTGATTTTGACCAATTTCGGCTCGATTTGCCAGAACTTGGGGGATATTTTCCAGTCCCGGGGACTCTAAACTAACACCTGATTGCCTTGGCTTACAGTGAAACAGACACTGGAAAACATTTTGAACGCTCCTTTTTGAGGTTTATGGCCAAAATATAGCCTCACTTCACTTAGAGACTGACAGAATAGCCGAGACCGCTTTGCACGCATCGTGATTTTGGCCCACTTCGGCTCGATTTGCCGAAACTTAAGGGATATTTTTCAGTCCCGGGAACTCTAAACTAACTCCTGATTGCCTTGGTTTGCACTGAAATGGACACAGCAAAACCTTTTTGAACGCTCACTGTCGAGCGTCTTGGCCGACATATACTAAAACTTCACTTTAAGACTGAAAGACTAGCCAAAACCGCCTTGCGCGCATGGGGATTTTGCCCAACTTCGGCTCGATTTCCCGGAACTTGGGGGATATTTTTTAGTCCCGGGGACTCTAAACTAACTTCTGATGTCCTTAGTTCTCAGTGAAATGCACACAACAAAACTTTTTGAACGCTTCCTTTTGAGCTTCTGGGCCGAAATATAGCCCCACTTCACTTTAAGACTCCTAGAGTAACCAAGACCGCCTTGCGCGCATCGTGATTTTGACCAACTTTGGCTTGATATGCGCGAACTTGGGTAATATTTTCCAGTCCCGCGGACTCAAAAATAACTCTTGATTGCCTTAGGTTTCAGTAAAATGGACACACGTAAAAGGAGCGCACGCTCGGTGTCGAGCTTCTAGGCCAAAATATAGCCCTACTTTATTTTAACACAGAATTAGTAGCCGAGACCGCCTGACGCGCATCGTGATTTTGAGCAACTTTTGCTCGATTTGCCGGAACTTGGGGGATATTTTCCAGTCCCGCGGACTCTAAACTAAGTCGTAATGGCGTTAGTTCTCAGTGAAAGGGACACAGATAAAAGGAGCGCACGCTGGGTGTCGAGCTTCTAGGCCGAATTATAGCCCCACTTCAATTTAAGACTGAAAGAGTAGCCGAGACCGCCTTACGCGCATCAAGATTTTGAGCAACTTTGGCTCCATTTGCCGGAAGTCGGGAGATATTTTCCCGTCCCGGGACCTTTAAACCAACTCCTGATGGCCTTAGTTTTCAGTAAAATAGACAAGGTAAAAGGAGCGCACGCTCGGTGTCGAGCTTCTAGGCCAAACTATAACCCCACTTCATTTTAAGACTTAAAGAGTAGCCGAGACCGCTTTACGCGCATCGTGATTTTGAGCAACTTTGGCCTGATTTGCCGGGACTTGGGAGATATTTTCCAGTCCCGGGGACTCTGAACTAATTCTTCATGGCCTCAGTTTTCACCGAAATGGACACAGGTAAAAGGAGCGCACGCTGGGTGTCGAGCTTCTAGGCCGAAATAGAGCCCCATTTCAATTTAAGACTAAAACAGTAGCCGAGACTGCCTTATGCGCATCGTGATTTTCAGCAAATTTCCCGGAACTTGGGGGTTATTTTACAGTCCTGGGCACTCTAAACTAACTCCTGATGGCTTGGTCCTTGGTTTGCAGTGAAATGGACACTGCAAAACTTTTTCAACGCTCACTTTGGAACTTCTCGGCCGAAATATAGCCCCACTTTACGTTAAGACACAAAGACTAGCCGAGACGGCCTTGCGCGCATCGTGATTTTCATCAACTTCGGCTCGATTTCTGGGAACTTGGGAGTTATTTTCCAGTTCCGGGGACTCTAAACTAACACCTGCTGGCCTTGGTTTCCAGTGAAATGGACACAGCAAAACTTTTGGAACGCTCCCTTTCGAGCTTCTGGGCCGAAATATAGCCCCACTTCACTTTAAGACTGAAAGAGTAGCCGAGACCGCCTTGCGCGCATCGAGATTTTGACCAACTTTGGCTTGCTTTGCCGGAAGTTGGGTGATATTTTCCAGTCCCAGGGACCCTAAACTAACTCCTGATGGCCTTGGTTTGTAGTGAAATGGACACAGCAAAACTTTTTGAACGCTCATTTACGAGCTTCTGGACCGAAATATAGCTCCACTTCACTTTAAGACTGAAAGAGTAGCCGAGACCGCCTTCCGCGCATCATGATTTTGACCAACTTCGGCGCGATTTTCAAGAATTTGGGGGATATTTTCCAGTCCTGAGCACTCTAAACTAACTCCTGATGCCCTTGGTTTGCAGTGAAATTGACACAGCAAAACTTTTTGAACGCTCGCTTTCGAGCTTCTGGGCCGAAATATAGCCCCACTTCACTTTAAGACTCATAGAATAGCCGAGATCGCCTTCCGCGCATCGTTATTTTGAGCAACTTTTGCTCGATTTCCCGGAACTTGGGGAATATTTATCACTACCGGGGACTCTAAACTAACTCCTGATGGGCTTGGTTTGCAGTGAAATGGACAGAGCAAAACCTTTTGAATGCTCACTTTAGAGCTTCTGGGCCGACATATAGCCCCACTTCACCTTAAGACTGAAAGACTAGCCGAGACCGCCTTACACGCATCGTCATTTTGAGCAACTTCCGCTCGATTTCCCGGAACTTTCGGGATATTTTACAGTCCTGAGAACTCTAAACTAACTCCTGATGGCCTTGGTTTGCAGTGAAATGGACACAGCAAAACTTTTTGAACGCTCGCTTTCGAGCTTCTGGGCCAAAATATAGCCCCATTTCACCTTAAGACTAAAAGAGTAGCCGAGACCGTCTTCCGCGCATCGTTATTTTGAGCAGCTTTTGCTCAATATCCCGGAACTTGGGGAATATTTTCCACTACCGGGGGCTCTGAACCAACTCCTGATGGCCTTGGTTTGAAGTGAAATGAACACAGCAAAACTCTATGAACGCTCACTTTCAAGCTTCTAGGCCGAAATATAGGCCCACTCTACTTTAAGACCCAAAGAGTAGGTGAGACCGTTTTACGGGCATCGTGATTTTGACAAACTTCGGCTCGATTTACCGGAACTTGGGGGATATTTTCCAGTCCCGGGCACTCTAAACTAACTCCTGATGTGCTTGGTTTGAAGTGAAATGGACACAGCAAAACTGTTTGAACGTTAACTTTTGAGCTTCTGGGCCGAAATATATCCCCACTTTACTTTAAGACTCATAGAGTAGCCGAGACCGCCTTCCACGCATCGTGATTTTGACCAACTTCGGCTCGATTTCCAGGAACTTAGGGGATATTTTCTAGTACCGGGGACTCTAAACTAACTGCTGATGGCCTTCGTTTGCAGTCAAATGGACAGAGCAAAATCTGTTGAACATTCCGTTTCGAGCTTCTGGGCCGAAATATAGCCGAGACTTCATTGCCCGCATTGTGATTTTGTTCATATTCGGCTCGATTTCTCGGAAATTGGGGGATATTTTCCAGTCCCGGGAACTCTAAACTAACTCCTGATGGGCTTAGTTTTCAGTGAAATGGACACAGGCAAAAGGAGCGCACGCTGGGTGTCGAGCTTCTAGGCCGAACTGTAGCCCCACTTCATTTTAAGACTGAAAGAGTAGCTGAGACCCCCTTACGCGCATCGTGATCTTGAGGTACTTTGGCTCCAATTGCCGGAACTTGGGGGATATTTTCCAGTCTCGGGGAGTCTTAACCTACTCCTGATGGCGTTAGGTTTCAGTGAAATGGACACAGGCAAAAGGAGCGCACGCTCGGTTTCAAGCTTCTAGGCCGAAATAGCTTCACATTTTAAGACTGAAAGAGTGGCCGAGACCGCCTTACGCCCATCGTGATTTTGAGCGACTTTGGCTCGATTTCCTGGTACTTGGGGGTTATTTTCCGGTGCGAGGGACTCTAAACTAACTCCTGATGGGCTTAGTTTTCAGTGAAATGGACACAGGCAAAAGGAGCGCACGCGTGGTGTCGAACTTGTAGGGCAAAAAATATAGGCCGACTTCATTTTAAGACTGAAAGACTAGCCGAGACCAGCTTTCGCGCATCGTGATTTTGAGCAACTTTGGCCCGATTTGTTGCAACTTGGGGAATAGTTTCCAGTCGCGGGGACTCTAATCTAACTCCTGATGGCCTTACTTTTCAGTTAAATGGACACAGCCAAAAGGAGTGCACGCTCGGTGTCGAGCTTCTAGGCCGAAATATAGCCCCACTTCATTTTAAGCCTGAAAGAGTGGCCGAGACCGCCTTACGCGCACCGTGATTTTGAGCAACTTTAGCTCGATTTACTGGAAATTTGGGGATATTTTCCAGTGCCGGGGACTCTAAACTAACTGCTGATGGCCTTAGTTTTTAGTGAAATGGACACAGGTAAGAGGAGCGCACGCTTGGTGTCGAGCTTCTAGGCCGAAATATAGCCCCACTTCATTTTAAGACTGAAAGAGTAGCCGAGACCCCCTTACGCGCATCGTGATTTTGAGCAACTTTGGCTTTATTTGCGGAACTTGGGGGATATTTTCCAGTCCCAGGGACTCTAAAGTAACTCCTGACGACCTTAGTTTTCAGTGAAATGGACACAGCCAAAGATAGCGCAGGCTCGGTGTCTAGCTTGTAGGCCGAAATATAGCCCTGCTTCATTTTAAGACTGAAAAAGTAGCCGAGACCGCCTTACGGGCATCGTGATTTTTGCAGCTTTGGCTCGATTTGCCGAAACTTGGGGGATATTTTCCAGTCGCGGGGACTCTAAACTAACTCCTGATGGCCTTAGTTCTCAGTGAAATGGACGCAGGTAAAAGGAGCGCACGCTGGGTGGAACTTCTAGGCCGAAATATAGCCCCACTCTATTTTAAGACTGGAAGAGTAGCTGAGACCGCCTTAGGCGCATCGTGATTTTAATAATAATAAAATAATAAATAAATAAATAATATTTAATATTTCTAAGGCGCAAATTAACATGTAAATATGATCAAATGCGCCTAACAAACCATATGAGTAATATAAATTAAACGATATGCTATGAATAGTGTGATTAATTAAAAACTAATTATTTACAATAATTATGTACATTAGGCTAAGGTAACGAGCTAAAAATTAAAATATTAAAAACAAGGGATCTAGTAAAAATGTATATAAAACATCAAGAGCTATTCAAACGCTTTTCTAAATAAAAATGTCTTCAGTTTGGACTTAAAACGGTTAAAATTGTCCTCCTCTGTTATTGCACACGGCAATTTGTTCCAAAGTGATGGTGCAGCAGCAGTAAATGCCCTTTCACCAAGTGTTTTCTTCGTTTTCGTGGATGGTGGTACTAATAAAACTTGAGAATTAGAGCGTAGACCATACCGGGAGGGATTTTTAATACGAATAAGATTACAAATATAGTCCGGTGCCTGGCCATGTATGGCCTTAAAAGTAATTATTAAAATCTTATAAACAATTCTGAATCTGACAGGTAACCAATGTAAAGAGTATAATACAGGAGTAATGCGACTAAAACGCGGAGTCGAGCAAATTAGCCTAGCAGCTGCGTTTTGCACACATTGTAGCTTATTAATATGAGTGGTCGGTAAACCATGGAGAAGACTGTTGGAGTAATGAATGCGTTCCATTATGAAGGCATGCACTAGCACCTTGGTAGACTCAACCGTAAGAAACTTCCTAATACGTCTAATGTTATGCAGATGATAAAAAGCAGCTTTACATGTCTTCGTAATGTGTGTCACTAGACTAAGGTTGGAATCAAACCAGGTTCCGAGGTTTCTTGCAACAGCAACAGGGGCAACACTCACATCACCCCCCGATAACTTCTCGATGTCCACCTTGCTAAGCTGTTGTCGTGTACCAATTATTAAGAATTCGGTTTTGTCGTCATTTAGCTTTAACTTGTCAGTTATCATCCACGCTCTGATTGCCTTAATGCAGAGTTCCATTGCTTCAATTGCATCAGATTGACTTGATGTGGTGTCGGACTTGAAGGACAAGTAGAGTTGCGTGTCATCTGCATACGCATGTGCAACAGGTAGATGATCCTTTATCACCTCAAATAGCTTGCTAGAATAGATCGTAAATAGCAGGGGTCCCAGACATGAGCCTTGAGGAACCCCATGTGGCAGCTTGGAACTCTCAGAGAGACATCCGTCTAAAAAGACGCTTTGCGATCGGTCAGAAAGGTAAGATTTAAACCACTTCAGAGCCGTTCCTGTGATACCAAAACTCGACTGTAGACGATGAAGTAAGATTTTGTGGTCCACCGTGCCGAAAGCCGCACTGAGATCTAGAAGAGCTAGAAGTGTCACGTGCTGGCTATTCATATTCATTAGTATATCATTCTGGACTTTTAGGAGCGCAGTCTCGGTACTATGGCATTTACGATATGCAGACTGGAGTGGAGGATACAGGCCAAGATCCATGATGTGGTTGTACGTCTGGTCAAATACAGCGCGTTCTGTCAATTTTGATAGGAATTGAAGATTACTCACAGGTCGAAGGTTTTTAAACACCGAATCAAGGCCAGCCTTCTTTAGGAGGTGGTTGACAAGAGCTTCCTTCCATTCACCAGGAAAGTAGCCTGAGAACAGCGATGAGTTAACTATGCGCGTGATGACGGGGAGGAGCACATCAAGACAACCGACGACCAGTGATGTTGGCATGGGGTCCGTTAGACAAGACTTCTTAGCTAACATCTGGATTAAAGCCCATACATCATTCTCAGTAAGAGGGTGGAAGGCGCTTAAAGATAAACATGTTGGAACGACTTCTACTTCAGGTGGAGTGGGTACTCCATCATCCACAACAGTGGCATCGATGTCTGAACGAATTCTGGTGATCTCACGAACGAAAAAGCCGTTGATGTCATTGGCTAGGGCCGTTTTGTCATGATAGTCAGGAAAAGATAATTCATCCTTTCTGAAAAGGAGTTTCTTGGTAGCTCTAAATAGCCTTCCTTGATCGGCACTGTTCTGATCGATAATATTGGTATAAAACGCCCATCTAGCTTGATTCATGAGATGAGTCACGTGATTTTTCTTAGACTTAAAGATAATCAGGTGGGCAACTTTGGCTTGATTAGCTGAAACTAGGGGGATATTTTCCAGTCCGGGGGACTCTAAACTAACTCCTGATGGGCTTAGTTCTCAGTGAAATAAACAGAGGTAAACGGAGCGCGCGCTCGGAGTCGAGCTTCTAAGCCGAAATATAGACGCACTTCTTTTTAAGAGTGAAAGAGTAGCCGACACCGCCCTACGCGCATAGTGATTTTCCGCAACTTTGGCTCGATTTGCCGGAACTTGGGGGATATTTTCCAGTCCCGGAAACTCTAAACTAAATCCTAATGGACTTACTTCTCAGTGAAATGGACACCGGTAAAAGGAGCGCACGCTCGGTGTCGAGCTTTTAGGCCGAAATATAGCCACACTTCCTTTTAAGACAGAAAGAGTAGCCGAAACCACCTTGAGCGCATCGTGATTTTGACCAACTTCAGCTCAACTTCTTGGAACTTGGGGGATATTTTCCAGTCCCGGGTACTCTAAACTAACTCCTGATGGGCTTGGTTTACAGTGAAATGGACACAGCAAAATTTTTTGAACGCTCATTTTCGAGCTTCTGGGCAGAAATCTAGCCCCACTTAACCTCAAGACTGAAGACTAGCCAAGACCGTCTTGCGCGCATCGTCATTTTGACAAACTTTGGCTCGATTTTCCGGAACTTGGGGGATATTTTTCATTCCTGGGGACTCTAAAGTAACTCCTGGTGGCCTTGGTTTCCAGTCAAATGGACACAGCAAAACTTTTTGAACGTTCACTTTCGAGCTTCTGGCCCGGAATATAGCCCCACTTCACTTTAAGACTGAAAGACTAGCCGAGACCGCCTTGGGCGCATCAGGATTTTGAACAACTTCGGCTCGATTTCCCGGAACTTCGGGGATAGTTTTTAGTCCCGGCGACTCTGAACTAACTCCTGATTGCCTTGGTTTGCAGTGAAATGAACACAGCAAAACTTTTTAAACGCTCACTTTCGATCTTATGGGTCGAAATATAGCCCCACTTCACTTTAAGACTGAAACACTAGCCGAGACCGCCTTGCGCACATTGTGATTTTGACCAACTTCGGCTCGATTTCCCGCAACCTGGGGGATATTTTCCAGTCCCGGGGACTCTAAACTAACCTCTGATAGCCTTGGTTTGCAGTGAAATGGACATTGGAAGACTTTTTGAACGCTCACTTTCGAGCTTCTGGGCCGAAATCTAGCCCCACTTAACCTTAAGACTGAAAGACTAGCCGAAACCGCCTTGCGCGCATTGTGATTTTTATAAACTTTGGCTCGATTTTGCGGAACTTGGGGGATATTTTTCATCCCCGAAGACTCTAAACTAATTCTCATGGCCTTGGTTTCCAGTCCAATGGACACACCAAAACTTTTTGAACGCTTACTTTCGAGCTTCTGGGCCGAAATATAGCCCCACTTCACTTTAAGACGCATTGAGTAGCCAAGACCGCCTTACGGGCATCGTGATTTTGACCATCTTCGGCTCGATTACCGGAACTTGGGGGATATTTTCCAGTCCCGGGGACTCTAAACTAACTCCTGATGGCCTTGGTTTGCAGTGAAATGGACACACCAAAACGTTTTGAACATTAACTTTTGAGCTTCTGGTCCGCAATATATCCCTACTTTACTTTAAGACTCATAGAGTAGCCGAGACCGCCTTGCGCGCATCGTAATTTTGATCAACTTCGGCTCGATTTCCAGGAACTTAGGGGATATCTTCTAGTAGCGGGGACTCTAAACTAACTCCTGATGGCCTTGGTTTGCAGTGAAATGGACAGACCAAAATCTTTTGAACATTCGGTTTCGAGCTTCAGGGCCGAAATATAGCCCCACTTCACTTTAAGACTCATAGAGTAGCCGAGACTTCATTGCCCGCATTGTGATTTTGTTCATATTCGGCTCGATTTGTCGGAACTTGTCCTGGGGACTCTAAACTAACTCCTGATGGCCTTAGTTTTCAGTGAAATGGACACAGGCAAAAGGAGCGCAGGCTCGGTGTCGATCTTCTAGGCCGAAATAGCTTCCCTTCATTTTAAGACTAAAAGAGTGGGCGAGACCGCCTTACGCGCATCGTGATTTCGAGCAACTTTGGCTCGATTTGCCGGAAATTGGGGGATATTTTCCAGTCCCAGGGCCTCAAAACTAACTCCTGATGGCGTTGGTTTGCAGTGAAATAGACACAGCAAAACTTTTTAAACGCTCACTTTCGAGCTTCTGGGCAGAAATATAGCTCAACTTTACTTTTAGACTCATGGAGTAGCCAAGACCGCCTTGCGCGTATCGTGATTTTGACCAACTTCGGCTCGACTTCCCGGAACTTGGGGGATATTTTCCAGTCCCAGGAACTCTCAGCTAACTCTTGATGGCCTTCGTTTAAAGTGAAATGGACACGACAAAACTTTTTGAACGCTCGGTTTCGAGGTTTTAGGCGAAAAGTTAGGCCTCCTTTACTTTAAGACTCATAGAGGAGCCAAGACCTCCTTGCGCGCATCGTGATTTTGACCAACTTCGCCTCCATTTCCCGGAATTATGGGGATTTTTTCAAGTTTGGGGGACTCTAAACTAACGCGTGATGGCCTTGGTTTGCAGTGAAATAAACACAGTAAAACTTTTTGAACGCTCACTTTCGAGCTTCTGGGCAGAAATCTAGCCCCACTTAACCTTAGGACTGAAAGACTAGCCGAGACCGCCTTGCGCGCATCGTGATTTTGAGCATCTTTGGCTCGATTAGCCGGTACTTGGGGGGTATTTTCCAGTTCCAGGGACTCTAACCTAACTCCTCATGGCCTTGGTTTGCAGTGAAATAGACACAGAAAAACTTTTTGAACGCTCACTTTCGAGGTTCTGGGCCAAAATATAGCCCCACTTAACTTTAAGACTCATAGAGTAGCCGAGACCGCCTTGCCCGCATCGTAATTTTGACCAACTTTGGCTCGATTTCCTTGAACTTGGGGGATATTTTCCAGTTTCGGGGTCCCTGAACTATCTCCTGATGGCCTTGGTTTGAAGTGAAATGGACACAGCAAAACTTTTTGAACGCTTACTTTCGAGCTTCAGGGCCAAAATATAGCCCCACTTCACTCTAAGACTCATAGATTAGCCGAGACCGCCTTGCCCACATCGTAATTTTGACTAACTTCGGCTCGATTTCCCGGAACTTGGGGCATATTTTCCCGTCCCGAGGACTCTAAACTACCTCTTGATAGCCTTAGTTTTTAGTGAAATAGATACAGGTATAAGGAGCGGTCGTTCCATTTCAAGCTTCTAGTCCGTAATGAAGCCCCACTTCATTTTAAGACTGAAAGAGTAGCCGAGACAACCTTACACGCATCGTGATTTTAAGAAACTTTGGCTCGATTTGCCTGAACTTGGGGTATAGTTTCCGGTCCTGGGGACGTTAAACTAACTCCTGATGGGCTTAGTTTTCAGTAAAATACACAGAGGTAAAAGTTACGCACGCTCGGTGTCGAGCTTCTAGGGCAAAATATAGCCCCACTTAATTTTAAGACTGAAAGAGTAGCCGAGACCGCCTTAAGCGCATCGTGTTTTTCAGCAACTTTGGCTCGATTTGCCGGAGCTTGGGGAATATTTTCCAGTCCCGGGGACTCTAAACTAACTCCTGATGGCCTTAGTTCGCGGTGAAATGAACACAGGTCAACGGAGCCCACGCTCGGTGTCGAGCTTCTTGGCCCGAAATATAGCCCCACTTCATTTTAAGACTGAAAGAGTAGCCGAGACCGCCTTAAGCGCATCGTAATTTTCAGCAACTTTGGCTCAATTTTCCGCAACTTGGGGGATATTTTCCAGTTCCGGGGACTCTAAACTAACTCCTAATGGCCTTAGTTCTCAGTGAAATGGACACAGGTGAAAGGACCGCACGCTCGCTGTCGAGCTTCTACACCGAAATATAGCCCCACTTCATTTTAAAACTAAAAGAGTAGCCGAAACCGCCTTACGCGAATCGTGATTTCGAGCAACCTTGGCTCGATTTGCCGAAACTTAAGGGATATTTTCCAGTCGAGGGGACTCTAAACTATCTCCTGATGGCCGTGGTTGGCAGTAAAATGGACACAACAAAACTTTTTAAACGCTCACTTTCAAGCTCCTTGGCCGAAATATATTCCCACTTCACTTTAAGACTCATAGAGTGTCCGAGACCGCCGAGCGTGCATCGAGATTTTGACCAACTTTGGCTATATTTCCAACGAAGTTGGGGATATTTTCCAGTCCCGGGGACTCTAAAGTAACTCCCTATGGCCTTGGTTTGAAGTGAAATGGACACAGCAAAACTTTTTTGAACGCTCACTTTTGAGCTTCTGGGCCAAAATATAGCCCCACTTCACTTAAAGACTCATAGAGTAGCCGAGACCGCCTTGGGCGCATCGTGATTTTGACCAACTTCCGCTCGATTTCCCGGAACTTGGGGGATTTTTTCCAGTCCTATGGACTCTAAACTAACACCTGATGGCATTGGTTTAGAGTGAAAGGGACACAGCAAAACTTTTTGAACGCTCACTTTTGAGCTCCTGGGCCGAAATATAGCCCCACTTCACTTTAAGACTAGTAGAGTAGCCGAGACCGCCTTGCGCGCATCGTGATTTGACCAACTTCGGGTGGATTTCCGGAACTTCGGGGATATTTTCCAGTCCCGGGGACTCTACAATAACTCCTGATGGCCGTGGTTTGCAGTGAAATGGACACAGCAAAATATTTTGAACACTCCCTTTCGAGCTTCTGGGTCGAAATATAGCCCTTTTTCACTTAAAGACTGAAAGAGTAGCCGAGACCGCGTTACGCGCATCGTGATATCGACCAACTTCGGCTCGATTTTCCGGAACTTAGGGGATATTTTCCAGTCCCGGGGACTCTAACCAAAGTCCTCATGGCCTTGGTTTGCAGTGAAATGGACACAGAAAAGTTTTTGAACGGTCACTTTCAAGCTTCTGGGTCGAAATATAGCCCAACTTCACTTTAAGACTGAAGGAGTAGCCGAGATCACCTTACGCGGATTCTGATTTTGACATACTTCGGCTCCATTTCCCGGAATTTTGGAGATATTTTCAAAACCCGGGAACCCTAAACTAACTCGTGATGGCCTTGGTTTGCAGTGAAATGGACCCAGGTAAAACGATTGAACGCTCACTTTCGAGCTTCTAGGCCGAAATATAGCCCCACTTCACTTTAAAACTGAAAGAGTAGCCGAGACCACCTTACGCGCATCGTGATTTTCACCAACTTCGGCTTGATTTCCAGGAACTTGGTGGATATTTCCCAGGCCCGGGGACTCTAAACTAACTCCTTATGGCCTTGGTTTGCAGTGAAATGGACACACAAAAAGTTTTTGAACACTCACTTTCGAGGTTCTGGGCTGAAATATAGCCCCACTTCACTTTAAGACTCATAGAGTAGCCGAGACAACCTTACGCGCATCGTGATTTTCACCAACTTCGGCTCGATTTCCCGGAACATGGGGGATATTTTCCAGTCCCGCGGACTGTAAACTAACTCTTCGTCGCCTTGGTTTGCAGTGAAATTGACACAGCAAAACTTTTTTAACGCTCACTTTCGAGCTTCTGGGACGAAATATAGCCCCACTTCTCTTTAAGACTCATAGAGTAGCCGAGAGCGCCTTGCGCGCATGGTGAGTTTCACCAACTTCGGCTCGATTTCGAGGACCTTGGGGGATATTTTCCAGTCCCACGGACTCTTAACTAACTCCTTATGGCCTTGGTTTGCACTGAAATAGACACAGAAAAACTTTTTTAACGCTCACTTTCGAGCTTCTAGGCCGAAATATAGCCACACTTTACTTTGAGAGTCATAGAGTAGCCGAGACTACCTTCCGCCTATCGTGATTTTGACCAACTTCGAATCGATTTTCCGGGACTTGCGGGATATTTTCCAGTTTCGGGGACTCTAAACAAACTCCTGGTTGCCTTGGTTTCCAGTGAAACGGACACAGGAAAAATTTTTTAACGCTGACTGTCGAGCTTCTGGCCCGAAATATAGCCCCACTTCACTTTAAGACTTCTAGAGTAGCCGAGACCGCCTTCCGCGCATCGTAATTTTGACTAACTTCGGCTCGATTTGCCGGAACTTCGGGGATATTTTCCAGTCCTCGGGACGCTAAACTAACTGCTGATTGCCTTAGTTTGCAGTGAAATGGACACAGGAAACCTTTTTGAGTGCTCCCTTTTGACCCTCTGGGCTGAAATATAGCCCCACTTCACTTTTAGACACATACAGTAGCCGAGACTGCCTTCTGCGCATCGTGATTTTGACCAACTTCGGCTCGAGTTGCCGGAACTGGGGCGATATTTTAAATTCCCGCGGACTCTAAACTAACTCCTGATAGCCTTGGCTTGCAGTGAAATGGATAGAGAAAAACTTTTTTAACACTCCCTTTCCAACTTATGGGCCGAAATATAGCCCCACTTCACTTTAAGACTCATAGAACAGCCTAGACCTCCTTTCGCGCATCGTGATTTTAACCAACTTTGGCTCGATTTCTCTGAACTTGAGGGATATTTTCCACTTCCGAAGACTCTAAACTAACTCCTGATGCCATTGGTTTGCAGTTAAATGGACACAGCAAAACTTTTTGAAGCCTCACTTTCGAGCTTCTGGGCCGAAATATAGCCCCACTTCACTTTAAGACTCATAGAGTAGCCGAGACCGCCTTACGCGTATCGTGATTTTAAGCAACTTTGGCTTGATTTGCGCGAGCTTGGGTGATATTTTCCAGTCTCGGGGACTCTAAACTAACTCCTAATGGCCTTAGTGTTCAGTGAAAGGGAGACAGGTAAAAAAAGCGCACGCTGGGTGTCGAGCTTCTAGGCCGAATTATAGCCCCTCTTCATTTTAAGACTGAAAGAGTAGCCAAGACCGTCTTACGCGCATCGAGATTTTGAGCAACGTGGGCTCCATTTGCCGGAAGTTGGGGGATATTTTCCAGTCCCGGGAACTTTAAACCAACTCCTGATGGACTTCGTTTTCAGTGAAATGGACACAGGTAAAAGGAGAGTACGCTGGGTGTCGAGCTTCTAGGCCAAACTATAGCGCCACTTCATTTTAAGACTGGAAGACTAGCCGAGAACGCCTTAGGCACATCGTGATTTTGAGCAACTTTGGCTCGATTTGCCAGAACTTGGGGGATATTTTCCAGTCCCGGGGACTCTAAACTAACTCCTGATGGCCTTAGTTTTCAGTGAAATGGACACAGGTAAAAGGAGCGCACGCTGGGTGTGGAGCTTCACGACCGAAATATAGCCCCACTTCATTTTAAGACTAAAAGAGTAGCCAAGACCGCCTTACGCGCATCGTGATTTTGAGCAACTTTGGCTTGATTTGCCGTGACTTGGGGGATATTTTCCAGTCGCGGGGACTCTAAACTAACTCCTGATGGGCTTGGTTTGCAGTGAAATGGACACAGCAAAACTTTTTGAACGCTCACTTTCGAGCTTTTGGGCCGAAATCTAGCCCCACTTAACCTTAACACTGAAAGACTAGCCGAAACCGCTCTGCGCGCATCGGGATTTTTACAAACTTTGGCTCGATTTTGCGGAACTTGGGGGATATTTTTCATTCCCGAAGACTCTAAACTAACTTTTGATGGCCTTGGGTTCCAGTCCAATGGACACACAAAAACTTTTTGAATGCTGACAATCGAGCTTCTGGACCGAAATATAGCCCCACTTCACTTTAAGACTGCAAGACTAGCCGAGACCGCCTTGCGCGCATAGTGATTTTGACCAAACTTCGGCTCGATTTCCCGAAACTTGGGGGATATTTTTCATTCCCGGGGACTCTAACCTAACTCCTGATGGCCTTGGTTTGCAGTGGAATGGACACAAAAAACTTTTTGAACGCTCTCTTTCGTGCTTCTCGGCTGAAATATAGCCTCACTTAACTTTAAGACTCATAGAGTAGCCGAGACCACCTTGGGCGCATCGTGATTTTGACCAACTTCGGTTCGATTTCCCGGAAATTGGGGGATATTTTGCAGTCCCGGGGACTCTAAACTAACTCCTGATTGCCTTGGTTTTCAGTGAAATGGACAAAACAAAACTTTTTGAACGCTCCCTTTCGAGCTTCTGGGCCGAAATATAGCCTCACTTCACTTTAAGACTCCTAGAGTAGCCGAGACCGCCTTGCGCACATCGTGATTTTGACCAACTTCGGCTCGATTTCCGGAAACTTGAGGGATATTTTCCAGGCCCGGGGACTCTAAACTAACTCCTGACTGCCTTGGTTTGCAGTGAAATGGAGACAGAAAAACTTTTTGAACGCTCAGTTTGGAGCTTCTGGGCCGAAATATAGCCCCACTTCACTTTAAGACTGAAAGAGTAGCCGAGACCGCCTTACGCACATCGTGATTTTGACCAACTTCGGCTGGATTTCCGGAAACTTGAGGGATATTTTCCAGGCCTGGGGACTCTAAACTAACTCCTGACTGCCTTGGTTTGCAGTGAAATGGACACAGGAAAACTTTCTGCTCGCTCAGTTTCGAGCTTCTGGGCCGAAATATAGCCCCACTTCACTTTAAGACTGAAAGAGTAGCCGAGACCGCCTTACGCACATCGTGATTTTGACCAGCTTCGGCTCGATTTCCGGAAACTTGAGGGATATTTTCCAGGCCCGGGGACTCTAAACTAACTCCTGACTGCCTTGGTTTGCAGTGAAATGGAGACAGAAAAACTTTTTGAACGCTCAGTTTGGAGCTTCTGGGCCGAAATATAGCCCCACTTCACTTTAAGACTGAAAGAGTAGCCGAGGTCGCCCTACGCGCATTGTGATTTTGACCAACTTCGGCTCGATTTCCCGGAGCTTTGGAGATATTTTCCAAACCCGGGAACCCTAAACTAACTCCTGACTGCCTTGGTTTGCAGTGAAATGGACACAGGTGAAACGACTGCACGCTCACTTTCGAGCTTCAAGGCCGAAATATAGCCCCACTTCACTTTAAGACTGAAAGAGTATTCGAGACCGCCTTACGCCCATCGTGATCTTCACCAACTTCGGCTCGATTTCCCTGAACTTGGAGGATATTTTCCAGGCCCGGCGACTCTAAACTAACTCCTGACGGCCTTGGTTTGCAGTGAAATGGACACACAAAAATTGTTTGAACGCTCAGTTTCGAGCTTGTGGGCCGAAATATAGCCCAACTTCACTTTAAGACTGAAAGAGTAGGCGACATCGCCTTACGCGCATTGTGATTTTCACCAACTTCGGCTCGATTTCCCGGAACTTTGGAGATATTTCCCAAACCCGGGAACTCTAAACTAACTCCTGATGACCTTGGTTTGCAGTGAAATGGACAACTGTAAAACGATCGCACGGTCACTTTGGAGCTGCTAGGCCGAAATATAGCCCCACTTCACCTTAAGACTGAAAGAGTAGCCGAGACCGCCTTACGCGCAGCGCGATTTTGACCAACTTCGGCTGGATTTCCCGGAGCTTGGGGCATATTTTCACTCCTGATGGCCTTGGTTTGCAGTGAAATGGACACAGCAAAACCTTTTGAACGATTACTTTCGAGCTTCTGGACCGAACTATAGCCCAACTTCACTTTAAAACTGAAAGGGTAGTTGACACCGCCTTAGGCGCATCGTGATTTTGACCAACGTTGGCTCGATTTCCCGGAACTTGGGGGAAATTTTCCAGTCCCGGGGACTCTAAACTAACTCCTAATGGCCTTAGTTTTCACTGAAATGGACACAGGCAAAAGGATCGCATGCTGGGTGTCGTTGTTCTAGTCCGAAATATAGGCCCACTTCATTTTAAGACTCAAACAGTAGCCGAGACCGCCTCACGCCCATCGTGATTTTGAGCAATTTTGGCTCGATTTGCCGAAACTTGGGAGATATTTTCCAGTCCCAGGGTCTCTAACCTAACTCCTGATGGCCTTAGTTTTCAGTGAAATGGACACAGGTAAAAGAAGGATACGCTCGGCTTTGAGCTTCTAGGCCGAAATATAGCCCTACTTCATTTTAAGACTAAAAGAGTAGCCGAGACTGCCTGACGCGCATCGTGATTTTCAGCAACTTTGGCTCGATTTGCCGGACATTGAGCGATATTTTCCAGTCCCAGGGTCTTTCAGCTAACTCCTAATGGGCTTAGTTTTCAGTGAAATGGACACAGGTAAAAGAAGCGCACGCTGCGTGTCGAGGTTCTAGGCCGAAATATAGCCCCACTTTATTTAAAGACTGAAAGAGTAGCCGAGACCGCTTTAAGCGCACCAAGACTTTCAGCAACTTTGGCTCGAATTGCCGGAACTTGAGTGATATTTTCCAGTCCTGGGGACTCTAAACTAACTCCTGATGGCCTTAGTTTTTAGTGAAATGGACACAGGTAAAAGTAGCGCACGCTGAATTGCGAGGTTCTAGGCCGGAATATAGCCCCACTTCATTTTAAGACTCATAGAGTAGCCGAGACCGCCTTCCGCGCTTCGTGATTTTCACCAACTTCGGCTCGATTTGCCGGAGCTTGGGGGATATTTTCCAGTCCTGGGTACTCTAAACTAACTCCTTATGGCCTTGGTTTGATGTGACATGGACACAGCAAAACTTTTTGAACGCTCGCTTTTGAGCTTCCTAGCCGAAATAAAGCCCCACTTAACTATAAGATTCATAGACTAGCCCAGACCGCCTTGTACGCATCGTGATTTGACCAACTTCGCCTCGATTTCCCGAACCTTGGGGTATATCTTCCAGTTCGCGGGACTCTAAACTTACTCTTGCTGGCCTTGGTTTGAAGTGAAATGGACACAGGAAAACGTTTTCAACGCTCAGTTTCGAGCTTCTGGACCGAAATATAGCCCAACTTTTTTCTACGACACATAGAGTAGCCGAGACCGCCTTCCGCGCTCCGTGATTTTCGCCAACTTCGGCTCAATTTTCCGGAACTTGGGGGATATTTTCCAGTCCCGGGGACTCTAATCTAACTCCTGATGGCCTTGGTTTGCCGTGAAATGGACACAGCAATACTTTTTGAACGCTCCCTTTCGACCTTCTGGGCCGAAATATAGCCCCACTTCACTTTAAGACTCCTAGAGTAGCCGAGACCGCCTTGCGCGCATCGTTATTTTGACAAACTTCGGCTCGATTTTCAGGACCTTGAGCGATATTTTGGAGTCCCGGGGACTTTAAATTACGTGCTCATTCCCTTGGTTTGCGGTGAAATACACACAGCAAAACTTTTTTACGCTTACTTTCGAGCTTCTGGGCCGAAATATAGCCCCACTTCACTTTAAGACTCAGAGAGTAGCCGCGACCGCCTTGCGCGCATCGTGATTTTCACCAACTTCGGCTCGATTTCCCGGAATTAGAGCATATTTTCCAGTCCCGGGGACTCTAAATTAACTCCTGATGGGCTTGGTTTGCAGTGAAATGGACACAGCAAAACTTTTTGAACGCTCCCTTGCGAGCTTCAAGGCCGAAATATAGCCCCACTTCTTTTTAAGACTCATAGAGGAGCCGGGACTTCCTTTCGCGCATCGTGATTTTGACCAACTTCGGCTCGATTTCCTTGAACTTGGGGGTTATTTTCCATTTCCGGGGACTCTAAAGTAACTCCTGATGGGCTTGGTTTGCAGTGAAATGGACACAGCAAAACTTTTTGAACGCTCCCTTGCGAGCTTCAAGGCCGAAATATAGCCCCACTTCTTTTTAAGACTCATAGAGGAGCCGGGACCTCCTTCCGCGCATCGTGATTTTGACCAACTTCGGCTCGATTTCCTTGAACTTGGGGGTTATTATGCAGTCCAAGGGACTCTAAAGTAACTCCTGATGGCCATAATTTTTAGTGAAATGGACACAGGTAAAAGGAGCGCACGCTCGGTGTCAAACTTCTTGGCAGAAATATAGCCCCACTTCATTTTAAGACTGAAACAGTAGCCGAGACCGCCTTACGCGCATCGTGATTTTCAGCAACTTTGGCTCGATTTGCCGGAACTTAAGGGATATTTTCCAGTCCCGGGGACTCTAAACTATCTCTTGATATCCTTGGTTTGCAGTGAAATGGACACAGAAAAACTTTTTGAACGCTCCCTTTCGACCTTCTGGGCTGAAATATAGCCCCACTTCACTTTAAGACTTCTGCCTTCTGTGCATCGTGATTTTGACCAATTTCGGCTCGATTTGCCAGAACTTGGGGGATATTTTCCAGTCCCGGGGACTCTAAACTAACACCTGATTGCCTTGGCTTACAGTGAAAGAGACACTGGAAAACAGTTTGAGCGCTCCTTTTTGAGGTTTATGGCCAAAATATAGCCTTACTTCACCTTAACACTGATAGATTAGCCGAGAGCGCTTTGCGCGCATCGTGATTTTGGCCCACTTCGGCTCGATTTGCCGAAACTTAAGGGATATTTTTCAGTCCCGGGAACTCTAAACTAACTCCTGATTGCCTTGGTTTGCACTGAAATGGACACAGCAAAACTTTTTGAACGCTCACTGTCGAGCGTCTTGGCCGAAATATACTAAAACTTCACTTTAAGACTGAAAGACTAGCCAAAACCGCCTTGCGCGCATGGTGATTTTGCTCAACTTCGGCTCGATTTCTCGGAACTTGGGGGATATTTTTTAGTCCCGGGGACTCTAAACTAACTCCTGATGTCCTTAGTTCTCAGTGGAATGCACACAGCAAAACTTTTCGAACGCTCCTTTTCGAGCTTCTGGGCCGAAATTTAGCCCCACTTCACTTTAAGACTCCTAGAGTAGCCGAGACCGCCTTGCGCGCATCGTGATTTTGACCAACTTTGGCTTGATATGCGCGAACTCGGGTGATATTTTCCAGTCCCGGGGACTCAAAAATAACTCTTGATTGCCTTAGATTTCAGTGAAATGTACACATGTAAAAGGAGCGCACGCTCGGTGTCGAGCTTCTAGGCCAAAATATAGCCCTACTTTATTTTAACACAGAATTAGTAGCCGAGACCGCCTGACGCGCATCGTGATTTTGAGCAACTTTTGCTCGATTTGCCGGAACTTGGGGGATATTTTCCAGTCCCGCGGACTCTAAACTAAGTCGTAATGGCGTTAGTTCTCAGTGAAAGGGACACAGATAAAAGGAGCGCACGCTGGGTGTCGAGCTTCTAGGCCGAATTATAGCCCCACTTCAATTTAAGACTGAAAGAGTCGCCGAGACCGCCTTACGCGCATCAGAATTTTGAGCAACTTTGGCTCCATTTGCCGGAAGTCGGGGGATATTTTCCCGTGCCGGGAACTTTAAACCAACTCCTGATGGTCCTAGTTTTCAGTAAAATAGACAAGGTAAAAGGAGCGCACGCTGGGTGTCGAGCTTCTAGGCCAAACTATACCCCCACTTCATTTTAAGACTGAAAGAGTAGCCGAGACCGCCTTACGCGCATCGTGATTTTGAGCAACTTTGGCTTGATTTCCAGTGACTTGGGAGATATTTCCCAGTCCCGGAGACTCTGAACTAATTCTTGATGGCCTAAGTTTTCACTGAAATGGACACACGTGAAAGGAGCGCACAAATATAGCCCCACTTCATTCATTTTAAGACTAAAGGAGTAGCCGAGACTGCCTTATGCGCATCGTGATTTTCAGCAAATTTGGCTCAATTATTTTACAGTCCTGGGCACTCTAAACTAACTCCTGATGGCCTTGGTTTGCATTGAAATGGACACAGCAAAACTTTTTCAACGCTCACTTTCGAACTTCTGGGCCGAAATATAGCCCCACTTTACTTTAAGACACAAAGACTAGCCGAGATGGCCTTGCGCGCATCGTGATTTTGACCAACTTCGGCTCGACTTCCCTGAACTTGGGGCATATTTTCCAGTCCCAGGGACTCTAAACAAAATGGTGATGGCCTTGGTTTGCAGTCAATTGGACACAGCAAAACTTTTGAACGCTCGGTCTCCAGCTTCAAGGCCGAAAGATAGCCCCACTTCACGTTAAGACTCATAGAGTTGCGAAAACCGCCCTGTGCGCATCGTGATTCTGACCAACTTCGGCTCGATTTCCTGGAACTTGGGAGTTATTTTCCAGTTCCGGGGACTCTAAACTAACACCTGCTGGCCTTGGTTTGCAGTGAAATGGACACAGCAAAACTTTTTGAACGCTCAGTTTCGAACTTCTGAGCCAAAATATAGCCGCACCTTATTTTAAGACTCATAGAGTAGCCGAGACTGCCTTGCGCGCATCGTGATTTTGACCAACTTCAGCTCGATTTCCAAGAACTTGGGGCATATTTTCCAGTCCTGAGGACTCTAAACTAACTTCTGATGCCCTTGGTTGTCAGTGAAATTGACACAGCAAAACATTTTGAACGCTCGCTTTCGAGCTTCTGGGCCGAAATATAGCCCCACTTCACTTTAAGACTCATACAGTAGCCGAGATCGCCTTCGGCGCATCGTTATTTTGAGCAACTTTTGCTCGATTTCCCGGAACTTGGGGAATATTTTCCACTACCGGGCACTCTAAACTAACTCCTGATGGACTTGGTTTGCAGTGAAATGGACAGAGCAAAACTTTCTGAATGCTCACTTTAGAGCTTCTGGGCCGACATATAGCCCCACTTCACCTTAAGACTGAAAGACTAGCCGAGACCGCCTTACACGCATCGTCATTTTGAGCAACTTCCGCTCGATTTCCCGGAACTTGGGGGATATTTTACAGTCCTGAGAACTCTAAACTAACTCCTGATGGCCTTGGTTTGCAGTGAAATGGACACAGCAAAACTTTTTGAACGCTCGCTTTCGAGCTTCTGGGCCAAAATATAGCCCCACTTCACCTTAAGACTAAAAGAGTAGCCGAGACCGTCTTCCGCGCATCGTTATTTTGAGCAACTTTTGCTCAATTTCCCGGAACTTGGGGAATATTTTCCACTACCGGGGGCTCTAAACTAACTCCTGATCGCCTTGGTTTGAAGTGAAATGAACACAGCAAAACTCTATGAACGCTCACTTTCAAGCTTCTGGGCCGAAATATAGGCCCACTCTACTTTAAGACCCATAGAGTAGGCGAGACCGTTTTACGGGCATCGTGATTTTGACAAACTTCGGCTCGATTTCCCGGAGCTTCGGGGATATTTTCCAGTCCCAGGCACTCTAAACTAACTCCTGATGGCCTTGGTTTGGAGTGAAATTGACACAGCAAAATTTTTTGAACACTCGCTTTCAAGCTTCTTGGCCGAAATATAGCCCCACTTCACTTTAAGACTCATAGAGTAGCGGAGACCCCATTGCGCGCATCGTGATTTTGACCAACTTCGGCTCGCTTTCCCGGAACTTGGGGGATATTTTCCAGTCCCGGGGACTCTAAACTAACTCCTGATGTGCTTGGTTTGAGTGAAATGGACACAGCAAAAGTGTTTGAACGTTAACTGTTGAGCTTCTGGGCCGAAATATATCCCCACTCTACTTTAAGACTCATAGAGTAGCCGAGACTGCCTTCCACGCAACGTGATTTTGACCAACTTCGGCTCGATTTCCAGGAACTTAGGGGATATTTTCTAGTACTGGGGACTCTAAACTAACTGCTGATGGCCTTCGTTTGCGGTAAAATGGACAGAGCAAAAAATCTGTTGAACATTCCGTTTCGAGCTTCTGGGCCGAAATATAGCCGAGACTTCATTGCCCGCATTGTGATTTTGTTCATATTCGACTCGATTTCTCGGAAATTGGGGGATATTTTCCAGTCCCGGGGACTCTAAACTAACTCCTGATGGGCTTAGTTTTCAGTGAAATGGACACAGGCAAAAGGAGCGCACGCTCGGTGTCGAGCTTCTAGGCCGAACTGTAGCCCCACTTCATTTTAAGACTGAAAGAGTAGCTGAGACCGCCTTACGCGCATCGTGATCTTGAGGTACTTTGGCTCCAATTGCCGGAACTTGGGGGATATTTTCCAGTCTCGGGGAGTCTCAACTTACTCCTGATGGCGTTAGGTTTCAGTGAAATGGACACAGGCAAAAGGAGCGCACGCTCGGTTTCAAGCTTCTAGGCCGAAATGGCTTCACTTCATTTTAAGACTGAAAGAGTGGCCGAGACCGCCTTACGCCCATCGTGATTTTGAGCGACTTTGGCTCGATTTCTCGGAAATTGGGAGCTATTTTCCAGTCTCGGGGACTCTAAATTAACTCCTGATGGGCTTAGTTTTCAGTGGAATGGACACAGGCAAAAGGAGCGCACGCTTGGTGTCGAGCTTCTAGGCCAAAAAATATAGCCCGACTTCATTTTAAGACTGAAAGAGTAGCCGAGACCGCCTAACGCGCACCGTGATTTTGAGCAACTTTAGCTCGATTTACTGGAAATTGGGGGATATTTTCCAGTGCCAGGGACTCTAAACTAACTGCTGATGGCCTTAGCTTTTAGTGAAATGGACACAGGTAAAAGGAGCGCACGCTGGGTGTCGAGCTTCTAGGCCGAATTATAGCCCCACTTCAATTTAAGACTGAAAGAGTCGCCGAGACCGCCTTACGCGCATCAGAATTTTGAGCAACTTTGGCTCCATTTGCCGGAAGTCGGGGGATATTTTCCCGTGCCGGGAACTTTAAACCAACTCCTGATGGTCCTAGTTTTCAGTAAAATAGACAAGGTAAAAGGAGCGCACGCTGGGTGTCGAGCTTCTAGGCCAAACTATACCCCCACTTCATTTTAAGACTGAAAGAGTAGCCGAGACCGCCTTACGCGCATCGTGATTTTGAGCAACTTTGGCTTGATTTCCAGTGACTTGGGAGATATTTCCCAGTCCCGGAGACTCTGAACTAATTCTTGATGGCCTAAGTTTTCACTGAAATGGACACACGTGAAAGGAGCGCACAAATATAGCCCCACTTCATTCATTTTAAGACTAAAGGAGTAGCCGAGACTGCCTTATGCGCATCGTGATTTTCAGCAAATTTGGCTCAATTATTTTACAGTCCTGGGCACTCTAAACTAACTCCTGATGGCCTTGGTTTGCATTGAAATGGACACAGCAAAACTTTTTCAACGCTCACTTTCGAACTTCTGGGCCGAAATATAGCCCCACTTTACTTTAAGACACAAAGACTAGCCGAGATGGCCTTGCGCGCATCGTGATTTTGACCAACTTCGGCTCGACTTCCCTGAACTTGGGGCATATTTTCCAGTCCCAGGGACTCTAAACAAAATGGTGATGGCCTTGGTTTGCAGTCAATTGGACACAGCAAAACTTTTGAACGCTCGGTCTCCAGCTTCAAGGCCGAAAGATAGCCCCACTTCACGTTAAGACTCATAGAGTTGCGAAAACCGCCCTGTGCGCATCGTGATTCTGACCAACTTCGGCTCGATTTCCTGGAACTTGGGAGTTATTTTCCAGTTCCGGGGACTCTAAACTAACACCTGCTGGCCTTGGTTTGCAGTGAAATGGACACAGCAAAACTTTTTGAACGCTCAGTTTCGAACTTCTGAGCCAAAATATAGCCGCACCTTATTTTAAGACTCATAGAGTAGCCGAGACTGCCTTGCGCGCATCGTGATTTTGACCAACTTCAGCTCGATTTCCAAGAACTTGGGGCATATTTTCCAGTCCTGAGGACTCTAAACTAACTTCTGATGCCCTTGGTTGTCAGTGAAATTGACACAGCAAAACATTTTGAACGCTCGCTTTCGAGCTTCTGGGCCGAAATATAGCCCCACTTCACTTTAAGACTCATACAGTAGCCGAGATCGCCTTCGGCGCATCGTTATTTTGAGCAACTTTTGCTCGATTTCCCGGAACTTGGGGAATATTTTCCACTACCGGGCACTCTAAACTAACTCCTGATGGACTTGGTTTGCAGTGAAATGGACAGAGCAAAACTTTCTGAATGCTCACTTTAGAGCTTCTGGGCCGACATATAGCCCCACTTCACCTTAAGACTGAAAGACTAGCCGAGACCGCCTTACACGCATCGTCATTTTGAGCAACTTCCGCTCGATTTCCCGGAACTTGGGGGATATTTTACAGTCCTGAGAACTCTAAACTAACTCCTGATGGCCTTGGTTTGCAGTGAAATGGACACAGCAAAACTTTTTGAACGCTCGCTTTCGAGCTTCTGGGCCAAAATATAGCCCCACTTCACCTTAAGACTAAAAGAGTAGCCGAGACCGTCTTCCGCGCATCGTTATTTTGAGCAACTTTTGCTCAATTTCCCGGAACTTGGGGAATATTTTCCACTACCGGGGGCTCTAAACTAACTCCTGATCGCCTTGGTTTGAAGTGAAATGAACACAGCAAAACTCTATGAACGCTCACTTTCAAGCTTCTGGGCCGAAATATAGGCCCACTCTACTTTAAGACCCATAGAGTAGGCGAGACCGTTTTACGGGCATCGTGATTTTGACAAACTTCGGCTCGATTTCCCGGAGCTTCGGGGATATTTTCCAGTCCCAGGCACTCTAAACTAACTCCTGATGGCCTTGGTTTGGAGTGAAATTGACACAGCAAAATTTTTTGAACACTCGCTTTCAAGCTTCTTGGCCGAAATATAGCCCCACTTCACTTTAAGACTCATAGAGTAGCGGAGACCCCATTGCGCGCATCGTGATTTTGACCAACTTCGGCTCGCTTTCCCGGAACTTGGGGGATATTTTCCAGTCCCGGGGACTCTAAACTAACTCCTGATGTGCTTGGTTTGAGTGAAATGGACACAGCAAAAGTGTTTGAACGTTAACTGTTGAGCTTCTGGGCCGAAATATATCCCCACTCTACTTTAAGACTCATAGAGTAGCCGAGACTGCCTTCCACGCAACGTGATTTTGACCAACTTCGGCTCGATTTCCAGGAACTTAGGGGATATTTTCTAGTACTGGGGACTCTAAACTAACTGCTGATGGCCTTCGTTTGCGGTAAAATGGACAGAGCAAAAAATCTGTTGAACATTCCGTTTCGAGCTTCTGGGCCGAAATATAGCCGAGACTTCATTGCCCGCATTGTGATTTTGTTCATATTCGACTCGATTTCTCGGAAATTGGGGGATATTTTCCAGTCCCGGGGACTCTAAACTAACTCCTGATGGGCTTAGTTTTCAGTGAAATGGACACAGGCAAAAGGAGCGCACGCTCGGTGTCGAGCTTCTAGGCCGAACTGTAGCCCCACTTCATTTTAAGACTGAAAGAGTAGCTGAGACCGCCTTACGCGCATCGTGATCTTGAGGTACTTTGGCTCCAATTGCCGGAACTTGGGGGATATTTTCCAGTCTCGGGGAGTCTCAACTTACTCCTGATGGCGTTAGGTTTCAGTGAAATGGACACAGGCAAAAGGAGCGCACGCTCGGTTTCAAGCTTCTAGGCCGAAATGGCTTCACTTCATTTTAAGACTGAAAGAGTGGCCGAGACCGCCTTACGCCCATCGTGATTTTGAGCGACTTTGGCTCGATTTCTCGGAAATTGGGAGCTATTTTCCAGTCTCGGGGACTCTAAATTAACTCCTGATGGGCTTAGTTTTCAGTGGAATGGACACAGGCAAAAGGAGCGCACGCTTGGTGTCGAGCTTCTAGGCCAAAAAATATAGCCCGACTTCATTTTAAGACTGAAAGAGTAGCCGAGACCGCCTAACGCGCACCGTGATTTTGAGCAACTTTAGCTCGATTTACTGGAAATTGGGGGATATTTTCCAGTGCCAGGGACTCTAAACTAACTGCTGATGGCCTTAGCTTTTAGTGAAATGGACACAGGTAAGAGGAGCGCACGCTTGGTGTCGAGCTTCTAGGCCGAATTATAGCCCCACTTCATTTTAAGACTGAAAGAGTAGCCGAGACCCCCTTACGCGCATCGTGATTTTGAGCAACTTTGGCTTTATTTGCGGAACTTGGGGGATATTTTCCAGTCCCAGGGACTCTAAAGTAACTCCTGACGACCTTAGTTTTCAGTGAAATGGACACAGGCAAAAGTAGCGCAGGCTCGGTGTCTAGCTTGTAGGCCGAAATATAGCCCTGCTTCATTTTAAGACTGAAAAAGTAGCCGACACCGCCTTACGGGCATCGTGATTTTTGCAGCTTTGGCTCGATTTGCCGAAACTTGGGGGGTATTTTCCGGTCGCGGGGACTCTAAACTAACTCCTGATGGCCTTAGTTCTCAGTGAAATGGACACAGGTAAAAGGAGCGCACGCTGGGTGTCGAGCTTCTAGGCCGAAATATAGCCCCACTCTATTTTAAGACTGGAAGAGTAGCTGAGACCGCCTTACGCGCATCGTGATTTTGGGCAACTTTGGCTTGATTAGCTGAAACTAGGGGGATATTTTCCAGTCCTGGGGACTCTAAACTAACTCCTGATGGGCTTAGTTCTCAGAGAAATAAATAGAGGTAAACGGAGCGCGCGCTCGGTGTCGAGCTTCTAAGCCGAAATATAGCCGCACTTCTTTTTAAGACTGAAAGAGTAGCCGACACCGCCTTACGCGCATAGTGATTTTCCGCAACTTTGGCTCGATTTGCCGGAACTTGGGGGATATTTTCCAGTCCCGGAAACTCTAAACTAAATCCTGATGGACTAAGTTCTCAGTGTAATGGACACCGGTAAAAGGAGCGGACGCTCGGTGTCGAGCTTTTAGGCCGAAATATAGCCACACTTCATTTTAAGACTGAAAGAGTAGCCGAAACCGCCTTGAGCGCATCGTGATTTTGATCAACTTCAGCTCAATTTCTTGGAACTTGGGGGATATTTTCCAGTCCCGGGTACTCTAAACTAACTCCTGATGGGCTTGGTTGGCAGTGAAATCGACACAGCAAAACTTTTTGAACGCTCATTTTCGAGCTTCTGGGCAGAAATCTAGCCCCACTTAACCTCAAGACTGAAGACTAGCCAAGACCGTCTTGCGCGCATCGTCATTTTGACAAAGTTTGGCTCGATTTTCCGGAACTTGGGGGATATTTTTCATTCCTGGGGACTCTAAAGTAACTCCTTATGGCCTTGGTTTGCAGTCAAATGGACACAGCAAAACTTTTTGAACGTTCACTTTCGAGCTTCTGGGCCGGAATATAGCCCCACTTCACTTTAAGACTGAAAGACTAGCCGAGACCGCCTTGCGCGCATCAGGATTTTGAACAACTTCGGCTTGATTTCCCGGAACTTCGGGGATATTTTTTTAGTCCCGGCGACTCTAAACTAACTCCTGACTGCCTTGGTTTGCAGTGAAATGGACACAGCAAAACTTTTTAAACGCTCACTTTCGATCTTATGGGTCGAAATATAGCCCCACTTCACGTTGAGACTGAAACACTAGCCGAGACCGCCTTGCGCGCATTGTGACTTTGACCAACTTCGGCTCGATTTCCCGCAACCTGGGGGATATTTTCCAGTCCCGGGGACTCTAAACTAACCTCTGATAGCCTTGGTTTGCAGTGAAATGTACACTGGAAAACTTTTTGAACGCTCACTTTCGAGCTTTTGGCCGAAATCTAGCCCCACTTAACCTAAAGACTGAAAGACTAGCCGAAACCGCCTTGCACGCATTCTGATTTTTACCAACTTTGGCTCGATTTTGCGGAACTTGGGGGATATTTTTCATCCCCGAAGACTCTAAGGTAACTTCTGATGGCCTTGGTTTCCAGTCCAATGGACACAGCAAAACTTTTTGAACGCTCACTTTCGAGCTTCTTGGCCAAAATTTAGCCCCACTTCACTTTAAGACTGAAAGAGTAGCGGAGACCGCCTTGCCCGCATCGTGATTTTCACAAACTTTGGCTCGATTTGCCGGAACTTGGGGGATATATTCCGGTCCCGTGGACTCTAAACGGACTCCTGATGGCCTTAGTTTTCAGTGAAATGGACACAGATAAAAGGAGCGCACGCTGGGTTTCGAGCTTCTAGGCCGAATTACAGCCCCACTTCATTTTAAGACTGAAAGAGAAGCCGAGACCGCCTTACGCGCATCAAGATTTTCAGCAACTTTGGCTCCATTTGCCGGAAGTCGGGGGATATTTTCCCGTCCCGGGAACTTTAAACCAACTTCTGATGGCCTTAGTTTTCAGTAAAATAGACAAGGTAAAAGGAGCGCACCCTGGGTGTCGAGCTTCTAGGCCAAACTATAGCCCCATGTCATTTTAAGACTGAAAGAGTAGCCGAGACCACCTTACGCGCATCGTGATTTTGAGCAACTTTGGCTTGATTTGCCGTGACTTGGGAGATATTTTCCAGTCCCGGGGACTCTAAACTAATTCCTGATGGCCTAAGTTTTCACTGAAATGGACACAGGTAAAAGGAGCGCACGCTGGGTGTCGAGCTTCTATAGCCCCACTTCATTTTAAGACTAAAAGAGTAGCCGAGACTGCCTTATGCGCATCGTGATTTTCAGCAAATTTGGCTCAATTTGCTGGAACTTGGGAGTTATTTTACAGTCCTGGGCACTCTAAACTAACTCCTTATGGCCTTGGTTTACAGTGAAATGGACACAGCAAAACTTTTTCAACGCTCACTTTCGAGCTTCTGGGCCGAAATATAGCCCCACTTTACTTTAAGACTCAAATACTAGCCGAGACGGCCTTGCGCGCATCGTGATTTTTACCAACTTCGGTTCGATTTCCCTGAACTTGGGGCATATTTTCGAGTCCCAGGGACTGTAAACAAAATGCTGATGGCCTTGGTTTGCAGTCAATTGGACACAGCAAAACTTTTTGAACGCTCGGTCTCGAGCTTCAAGGCCGAAAGATAGCCCCACTTCCTTTTAAGACTCATACAGTTGCGACAACCACCCTGCGCGCATCGTGATTTTGAACAGCTTCGGCTCGATTTCCTGGAACTTGAGAGTTATTTTCCAGTTCCGGGGACTCTAAACTAACACCTGCTGGCCTTTGTTTGCAGTGAAATGGACAAAGCAAAACTTTTTCAATGCTCGCTTTGGAGCTTCTGCTCCGAAATATAGCCCCATTTCACTTTAAGACTCAGAGAGTAACCGAGATCGCCTTCGGCGCATCGTTATTTTGAGCAACTTTTGCTCAATTTCCCGGAACTTGGGGGATATTTTCCAGTCCTGAGGACTCTAAACTAAGTCCTGATGTCCTTGGTTTGCAGAGAAATGGACACAGCAAAACTTTTCGAACGCTCCCTTTCGAGCTTCTGGGCCGAAATATAGCCCCACTACACTTTAAGACTCATAGAGTAACCGAGATCGCCTTCCGCGCATCGTTATTTGGAGCAACTTTTGCTCGATTTCCCGGAACTTGAGGAATATTTTCCACTACCGAGGACTCTAAACTAACTCCTGATGGGCTTGGTTTGCAGTGAAATGGACAGAGCAAAACTTTTTGAATGCTCACTTTACAGCTTGTGGGCCGATATATAGCCCCACTTCACCTTAGGACTGAAAGACTAGCCGAGACCGCCTTACACGCATCTTGATTTTGACCAACTTCCGCTCGATTTCCCGGAACTTGGGGGATATTTTACAGTCCTGGGGACTCTAAACTAACTCCTCATGGCCTTGGTTTGCAGTGAAATGGACACAGCAAAACTTTTTGAACGCTCGCTTTCGAGCTTCTGGGCCAAAATATAGCCCCACTTCACCTTAAGACTAAAAGAGTAGCCGAGACCGCCTTCCGCGCATCGTTATTTTGAGCAACTTTTGCTCGATTTTCCGGAACTTGGGGAATATTTTCCATTACTGGGGGCTCTAAACTAACTCCTGATCGCCTTGGTTTGAAGTGAAATAAACACAGCAAAACTCTATGAATGCTCACTTTAGAGCTTCTGGGCCGAAATATAGGCCCACTCTACTTTAAGACCCATAGAGTAGCCGAGACCGTTTTACGGGCATCGTGATTTTGACAAACTTCGGCTCGATTTTCCGGAGATTGGGGGATATTTTCCAGTCCCGGGCACTCTAAGCTAACTCCTGATGGCCTTGGTTTGGAGTGAAATTGACACAGCAAAACGTTTTGAACGCTCTCTTTCAAGCTTCTTGGCCGAAATATAGCCCCACTTCACTTTAAGACTCATAGAGTAGCGGAGACCACCTTGCGCGCATCGTGATTTTGATCAACTTCGGCTCGCTTTCCCGGAACTTAGGGGATATTTTCCAGTCTCGGGGACTCTAAACTAACTCATGATGCTCTTGGTTTCCAGTGAAATGGTTACAGAAAATTTTTTTGAACGCTCACGTTTGAGCTTCTGGGCCGAAATATAGCTCCACTTCACTTTAAGACTGCAAGACTAGCAGAGACCACCTTGCGCGCATCGTGATTTAGACCAACTTCGGCTCCATTTACCTAAACTTGGGGGATATTTTCCAGTCCTGGAGACTCTCAACTATCTCCTTATGGCCTTGGTTGGCAGTAAGATGGACACTGCAGAACTTTTTGAACGCTCACTTTTGACCTTCTGGGCCGAAATATAGCCCCACGTCACTTTAAGACTCATTGAGTAGCCAAGACCGCCTTACGGGCATCGTGACTTTGACCATTTTCGGCTCGATTTCCCGGAACTTCGGGGATATATTCCACTGCCGGGGACTCTAAACTAACTCCTGATGTGCTTGGTTTGCAGTGAAATGGACACAGCAAAACTTTTTGAACGCTCAGTTTCGAGCTTCTGAGCCGAAATATAGCCGCACCTTATTTTAAGACTCATAGAGTAGCCGAGACCGCCTTACACGCATCGTGATTTTGACCAACATTAGCTTGATTTCCCGGAAGTTGGGGGATATTTTCCAGTATCAGGGACTCTAAACTAACTCCTGATGGTCTTGGTTTCCAGTGAAATGGACAAAGCAAAACTTTTTCGACGCTCACTTACGAGCTTGTGGACCAAAATATAGCCCCACGTCACTTGAAGACTGAAAGACTAGCCGAGACCGCCTTGCGCGCATCATGATTTTGACCAACTTCAGCTCGATTTCCAGGAACTTGGGGGATATTTTCCAGTCCTGAGGACTCTAAACTAACTCCTGATGGCCTTGGGTTGCAGTGAAATGGACAAAGCAAAACTTTTTCAGCGCTCGCTTTCGAGCTTCTGGGCCGAAATATAGCCCCACTTCACTTTAAGACTCATAGAGTAACCGAGATCGCCTTCCGCGTATCGTTATTTTGAGCAACTTTTGCTCGATTTCCCGGAACTTGGGGGATATTTTCCAGTCCTGAGGACTCTAAACTAAGTCCTGATGCCCTTGGTTTGCAGTGAAATGGACACAGGAAAACTTTTTGAACGCTCGCTTTCGAGCTTCTGGGCCGAAATATAGCCCCACTTCACTTTAAGACTCATAGAGTAACCGAGATCGCCTTCCGCGCATCGTTATTTTGAGCTACTTCCGCTCGATTTCCCGTACCTTGGGGGATATTTTACAGTCCTGGGGACTCTAAACTAACTTTTGACCAACATTAGCTTGATTTCCTGGAAGGTGGGGGTATTTTCCAGTCCCAGGGACTCTAAACTTACTCCTGATGGCCTTGGTTTGCAGTGAAATGGACACAGCGAAACTTTTTCAACGCTCACTTACGAGCTTCTGGACCGAAATATAGCCCCACTTCACTTTAAGACTCAAAGACTAGCCGAGACCGCCTTGCGTGCACCATGATTTTGACCAACTTCAGCTCGATTTCCAGGACCTTGGGGGATATTTTCAAGTCCTGAGGGCTTTAAACTAACTCCTGATGCCCTTGGTTTAATTCCAGTGAAAAGGACACAGCAAACATTTTTGAACGCTCGTTTTCGACGTTCTGGGCCGAAATATAGCCCCACTTCACTTTAAGACTCATAGAGTAGCCGAGACCGCCTTGCCCGCATTTTAATTTTGACCAACTTCGGCTCGATTTTCCGGAACTTGGGGGATATTTTCCAGTCTCGGTGACTCTTAAGAGGCGCCCTCTGTAATTTTCAACTATGGCCATTTGGACCAGAAAAAATCAAATTCCTCAAACTTTTTCAGATGAATGGTCTAGATAAGTGATTCACAAAAATGAAACTTTCAGTTCAATTCGATTCGTATTTCGCTTACGTTTGCCACTGTGGGCGAAAGACTGGTTTATATTGACAAACAAGCGGAAAAAATGCCCATGTTTAGACCTGGTATCTGCAGTAAGAGTAATACAAATAAGTAGCTCTAAACTAGCCATTAATTTTGTGTCACTCAAATGCTCAGAACATGTCACTTAAAGAATATTTGGTGTGTTTTTGTATCAGGTAAAGGTTACAAAGGGAGACGAAACGCGAACTGCAGTGTTCAAGGAAACTATTCCAGTATGGCCCTCCGACATCCGCTGGTATTCTGGTACGTCCTGACGCCAAAACAACAGCTGGAAAATATTATTTGTTCTAGAAATCTAATGCCCATGTGTACTCTTAAAACTAGACCTTATTCAAGCTAAAACTTTCCAATGCACCCATAGTAGTCTAATTGGTAAGTAATTGGTTTGGTTTTGGTTTTAGGACACTCAATTGAAAACCACTCTATGCTCAAGGTTTCCTAGTACCGTATGATAACTTTCTGAACTCTATTATTAGTATAGGAAATCGTATGAAAGCGAGTGCAATTAAGGACTACACCACGAGTAATAGTTAAAAAATTGTACGATTGCTCATTCCTGGCTTATTTATTATACGCCTACCCGCTATATATTATGCATTGTATTGGATTTACTTTTAAGTGTGATTATGCATTTGATATATTTTATCCACTTTAACTGGTAGGTTACTTAGATACTAGTTAGTTACACATGACCCCTCAAGCATGTAATGCTTTTAATCTTATCGTATTTAAATAAAGGATTTTACTAACTTACTTACCTCCTCCCCCGAAAGTTGACGCTCACGCGTTCAGCCGTCTCTTCTCGCGGAGGAACGTAGACCAGACTCGAGAGAGCGGCGGAAATCGAGCCTTCATCAGAGAAGGCAGAATAATTCTCCTATTCATGCTCTCTTGACCGCACTGCGTAATAATAGTGGCATATGGCCATTATGATATTAAAGTGTAACACAAACAGCTTTATGAAGTCAATTTAATAAACTTATCTCGTATTTTGCTTTGCAGTTAGAGCCTGGCTTAATCCATACGGTAAGTAGAATGAGAATGACGCAAAAAAGTATAAATAAATTTAAATATGATGAAAGAAATTAGTGAGATAAAGTTAAGAAACCATTCTTATGAGGGTATTTAGAGCTACTTAGAAGCCGCTGCGTTCAGAACCACTGTGTTTTGGCCTTGGACCTGAAATTCTCAGTCGAAAGCTTTCAATCGTCAACGGCTTAAAACTGTATATATTGTATCAACTTCGGTGATTTACAAGGATTTCCGGCCCTGAGAAAAGCCGAAATTGAACATGTGAGTAAACCTACGATAATTTAACTGTAATGATATCAATGACGTGATGTTTGATATCAAGGCATGCTTGACCCTTTCACTGTACTTAAATTTGTTGGTGTTAATCGAAACATCTTCAGATGTTCCTCGAAAGTCTTCTGCAACTTCGGTAATCTTCGGAAATTTTCGGAAAATGTCTTCGGAAACGTGCGTGGGCTTAGGAATCATTTGGAGAATACTTAAAAATTTTCGGAAACTGGTCGGAAATCTTCCAAAAATCGTCAAAAACGTCGTTATTTTTATGTTTATGTAACAAACAAAATAATACATGGTTGCTTTTAGATATGGAATTTCTATTCTCGTGTTCAACTTTATATCTTAGGAGTGAGCGCAGTTCACTCGTAAGATATCCAGTAGAACACTTGAAGTTCCTTATCTACGATTACCCATGCATACATGTACGTATCATTCTAGAAAAAAATGCATGTGGAGCCTGTCTTATTTCATAGCATGCTCCTTTCATGTTCATTCTGTTTATTTCAACAGTTTCCTACTCGGTCAAAGTTTACGGATCGGACACAGAGACTAAAAATATCTTGTCACTGGCTGTTGTGATTGAAGGAGAAGATAACACAGAAACTAAATTCAAATACTTGACCAACAAAGCGACAGAAGGGTATGAAATGTTCATCATGTCTTCAGCCGAAATGGCGGGTCCCGGTCGGGGGGCTGGAGGGGGGGGGGGGGGCTGGTATAGCTTAGCATGTTTAATAAATTGATCAATGTTTATCCTGGCAGCTGGGAACACAATACGTTTGGAATCAGAGAGAACTGATACCTTTTATAGGTGAAGAAGGGGGAGACGGCATGGCCGAGTGGTTAGGGCGCTCTGACCACTAAGCTGGATTTGTTTCTCAGTAGACCCTAGTTCAACTCTTCGGCAACGCTTGTAAATAGCCAAGTGTTCTGCCTCCTTCCAGTTGGGATTTGCAACTATGTTATGTTCATTTGCAATATTTGTTTCATAAGGTCTAGATAGCAGCAGACACGTAAAGATTTTGAGGAAAACGACCAATTTTTTAAGTTTAAAAGACATGTTTCGACAGAACTTCTGTCATCTTCAGTTGAATGAATGATTACAAAGCAAGTTGAACAATAAGTAGTACTTTTGTACAGGACATTCAATCTTTATCTATGTTTGGTAAATTTATGGTTTCCTTCGATGTTGAAAGTCTCTTTACTAACATACCTCTTGAGGAATGTATTGATCTGGCGGTCAATTACATTTCCGAGGGCAATCCTGACCTCAAGTTAAGTAAGCCTGAACTTAGAAGCCTTTTCACTGTAGCCACCGCCCAGACCCATTTCTTATTTAACGGTTCTTTCTATGACCAAATTGACGGTGTGGCCATGGGGTCTCCCCTTGCTCCCGTATTAGCCAATCTTTTTATGGGGCATCATGAAAAACTATGGTTGGAAAATTTTCAATATTCTAAAATTTTATTTTATCGTAGGTATGTTGACGACACTTTTGTTTATTTCACTCGGAGCACGATGCTGTTATATTTTTTGACTACATTAACTCTAGGCACCCCAACATAAGGTTTACTATGGAAAAAGAACTTAATCGCAAATTACCCTTTCTAGATGTCCTTATTGATAATAGTGACACTAATTCCTTCCTAACTAGGGTTTACCGTAAGAAAACCTTCACTGGGTTATTAACTAATTATTTTAGCTTCACCTCGTACTCATTTAAAGTAGGTCTCATTAGGACTCTTGTTGACAGGGCCTACAAGATCAACAACACTTGGTCGGGGTTACACGAGGATATAACCAAGCTTACTGAAATTCTCAAAAAGAACCTTTTCCCTGCCCATTTAATTGAAAAAGTGGTTAACCGTTACATCACTGGGACCCATAGCAATCATTGTCCCCGGGGCTACCCCCTTACCACCTCGCCCACGTTTTACTTTAAGCTGCCGTACATAGGCCATTTCTCTGTCATCACTCAGAAGAAGATTCGACACTTAATCAAGCGCTATTGTAATGATTTAGACATGAAATTAGCTTTTTCTTCCTTTAAGATAGGTAACCTTTTTGGTGTGAAAGACCCTATCCCCGGCGGGCTTCGTTCACGTGTGGCTTATAAGTTTACATGTGCGGGCTGTAATGCCTGTTATGTCGGCGAAACCTCCCGACATATTTTTCCACACGCGTACGTGAGCACTTAGCCGTTGATAGGGCCTCTCACATCTTCAAACAGCTTCAGAATTCTGAACGTTGTCGCTCATTGTGTTCAATAGACTGCTTTCATATTTTAGATCACGCCACTACCAGCTTTCAACTCAAGATAAAGGAGGCTATCCATATTCAAAAAGAACTACCTTGCCTCAATCAGCAATTACACCATGTAAATCTAAAATTATCCTTTTAATATACACCTTTTCACGTTCTGTTGTTAATATTTGTCTCAATCAGCATTTTTGTCTACTTATTATTCAACTTGCTTTGTAATCATTCATTCAACTGAAGATGACAGAAGTTCTGTCGAAACATGTCTTTTAAACTTAAAAAATTGGTCGTTTTCCTTAAAATCTTTATTTGTTTCATCATTTGGTTTCTTTGGCCCTGAAAAGCCCCATCGGGGAAGTAGTCAATTAATTAATTAATTTATTTATTTAGTTAGTTATTTAGTTATTTATTTATTTACTTATTTATTTATTGATGTAAAAAGAATTCCAGCAGCGCCCACAAAATGCGATTCCGGTCCTCTTTCTCGTCCCCAGAGCCTCCGTTTCTTTTGGTCATGTGGTCGGCAATTTTAAAACGAGTAGCACTGGGATCGAGAACTGGGACTACCGATGATAGCTCTCGTCAAATTTATCTCCCGTACGGTTACAGGGAGGAAAAATCTATAAAAATCGGTTCTTATTGCCAATTTTCTCTTGTTTACTCCCTTTAGTAACCAACTCGTCATCAAAGGCAGTTTCAGGGATATTAATGTGGGTATTATGGAATGGATTCGGGTAAGAGCAGCGACAACAATTGATTGGACTCTTAAAGAGGTACAGTGATATTTCCGGTAAAAGTATCTTTAGTGACGTAGTTCAAAAAGTTCAGGCACTGGCACTTGAAGTAATTTGCCTCTACAAAGGTTAACACTTAGAGCGGTTTTCAATTGTGTATTGTAAAACCAAAACCGATGACATCCCTCTGACCAACCATGAAGGAGGTAGCCAGTCCAATTAACCAATCAACACTCGAAGCAAATGCATGAAGTCGGCCCGATGCGCGGGAAAATCTGCGCGAACGAGTTTTACAGGCCTGCAAATGATCTCGGGACTGCAAATCATCCCCAAATTATACCGCAAATGATCCCCCGACCAGAAGTTGTCGCTTCGCTATTTTAAGCCAATTACTTAGCGTGGTAATTTAAAACCAAAGAAAATGGCCTGCTGCATGATCTACTAGCACTAAACTGAAACTTTACTCCTGCCTCTACCCCGTTTTATTGATTCCAAGGGTCGCCGAGTAATATTTGTTTTGCTTGTGTATCAGGTAAAGGTTACAAAGGGAAGGGAGACGGTAACTGCAGTGTTCAACAAAAAGACTACCGCATTTAATCTAAATAATTATCGAGGTAGGTCAGATCAGCTGACTTGAAACTACTCAAAATAGTATTTACTTTTTGTTTTTGTTGTCAGAAGTGTTTTAGCTCTCGTAAGCTTGTAATATTTTTTTTCCTGCTAGCAGCTGTTATTGTTTTGAGGCTAGGGGCATTGTTTCTGTTGTTTTGTCTATTGTCCTCTCAAAGGGTATCAAGCCATTCGTATGAGACCTTGCGAGAGCTACCACCCGACCCCTTGTTGTTGGCTCCCTAGACTCAAGTTGTTATGGGAACACGCTTCACTTCTCGAATACAGCCAATTTGGGTTTTAATTTTCCTAGCTAGCGGTCCGAATTACCATGAAAGTATTGATCAAAAAAAATTATGACAACACTTCGAAGATAGAATTGATATTCCTACTTAATTCAAGTCCTATTTTTTCTTTTGATTTCCACTGTGTATTGGTTTCGCGTTTTTCATCTATCTGTAGGAAATTTGGTGGCCAAAGATAAATTTTATAACATTAACTGAGTAAATAAAGCAGTATCGGACTAATAATAGTTTCGAGGAAAGTTGGCTGTATAATGCTGTAAGCTGATTAAAGTTCGAACTAATAGAGACAGTTATTGATTATCAGTTAAAATGATTTTGCATTTTGTTTTGCAGCTAGGGCACAGGCGTCTAGCCCACCGTCTGGGTCATAACGGTCAGCGGAATGGGAACGGAGCACAAATAGCATGCGCATAATCTGCAATGAGAGGAAACGAGTGAAAAAAAAATAAATAAAAAATTTATGATTGAAGTTTCTTTTACGACTTATTCAAGTCCAGTTCTTAAGTTTCACGGATTCCCAGACGGTTACAGTGAAATCGTTATTTCTCAGTGAGTTTGAAACTTGCTCGGTATAAGAAGGGACTTTAGATATCTTGAGCGCTTACCATCTGTGTAGAAAACCAGCAATCAAAATGAGAAGGGATGAGTGTGTACCATTTGACAACATTTGAAAACCTTCCATTGGAAAGGACATTCTCGACTCCAGAGCTACTCTCTTTTGCGCATGCCTGATGGCTTCGTGTCTTATATACCTAGTCCAGAACGCGAAGGTCTGAAGCGGGAATGGTGGAAAGGACTGTTTCCATTTCCCAGTTTCCCACCGAAACGACTGCGTATTTCCCGGCGGGCTGAAGTTGTCTTCCAATTCACTACAGAATCTCCTGCTGCCAATTCCCCCGCTAGAAGTACACTACCAATTTGTTTCCCTTTTGATTTTATACAACTGCTGCAATCACTAGCTTTCTAACCCCGCACGCAACCGGAAAATATCATTTGCGCACATGCAGAACTAAACAACACAAATGTAATATGGTTTACGTATCAAGACTTACTTAGAAGCACGCATAACTATGGATTTTCACACGGTAATAACCTTTTAGGAATGCTTTCGCTATTTTCCAAACAATATAACATGCTTTTCGAACGCATATTTCATCTCTTGGTATTAGAACCCTGTCTCTTAAACATTGGATGGAAATATAATCCCTAACATGTGAGTCATGGCTCATAAACGTAGTGCCAACTTGCCACGACGTCTAATATTTGGGTCCAATAACTTGTTATGTAGTGCCTTGGTAGTTTTTGGCTGATATCAAAAGATACCACAGTCGCCAAAACCTTCATCTCTCGCTAATAGAATCACGTCTCTTTCACGGGTCGAAAAAGAGTATGATGTCAAACTTTGGATAGGTATTACTTATATTCCACCATCTTGAAACTAGATTTAACCTTTGGGATCTAATATCTTTTACTGTAGGACCTTGCCAACAGTAGTCCATCTTGATATTCAGTCCGCAAAAAGGACCAAGGTACAACACAAAACGTTATTAGACTCGAAAAAGTGGACATAGTTTTAAGACAAGAATTGGTTGGAAGCTGCCGGCAGGTTGGTGAAAAAATGCTGGGAAACTTGGAGTGATAAATTACAACATGGCTTTTAACATAGTATCCAGTCTCGGACCACTTCAAGATTATGTAATCTACTGCTCATATGGTGTTTGTAAGCTTAGACAACCCCTGTGCTGTTAAATATAGAGACTGAGGGGTCACAAAGCCACCGCGCCCTAAAGGTACTATTACAAAAAAAACAAATATTTGCTCTTTCCCTGGTCCCCAGGGCTCCACTTCCTTAAATCCACGGTCTTTTTCAGTCTCGCATGGAATATAAACAAAATACTTGGGAAGAGTGTGACTTTTCCGTCCAAGTACTTTAAAAGTGTATGCCAGCGAATTTTACATTGTGGACCTTACAACCCGTTCTGCCTTTTTATTAGTCCGTCAAGCGAAAAAGGACAGAAACAAAACGCATGTGATGACATAAGGCGTGCGCGAGAACACAAGCGGCCGAGACGCGCCCGCATAATGTGACGGAGGTTTAGCCGGCCGCATCATACAGCAGATGGTTTCAGGGGCACAGCACAAGGGCGCGCTCCGTGTTCGTGTATCGCGCTTTGAGTATCGGAGCTCTGCCCCGCTAAACCACCTGCTGCGGGCTACAGAAATCACAGGAGAACCTGATGAGAGCAGGAAGACTTGTTTGTCCACAGCCATTTCTTCTTTTCTTTCTAAGTAAGCGCGAGTTCCATTTCCCGAACAACGCCGACTGGTAATCGAGCCTAGGCTACGCCTTACGCACACCCCCCGTGAGCGGACATCGGTCAAGAAACATCTCAGGTTTTATTTCCCATGAGCGGGACCCCCTCCCAGCTGGGTCTTTTTCACTTGCTAAAAGCGTACGCTAAACGGAAGATTTGTCTAACTCCGTAAACACGTTACATTATACTGTGATTAAACACAAGGAAGTTCTACTGAAGTCTCCTAAGCATGCTCTAACGAAATATAAAATAAGCCCTTAAATAAGGGGACGTTATTCCTGCGTGTTTGGGAGGTGTGGAGGAGTTTCTTTTTTTTTTCACCTATCGGGCACCTTTCCCCTGCGAGACATGACAGAAAATCGAGCGATATAGCTTACATAAATGCAGAATTTTGAACATTTCACGATGTGGCTTTTGCAGAGGACAAATGGCTAACCTGTAACCTTCATTTAACCTTTAGCTGTGCGGTATTTTCGAGTGTTTTCTCATAAGAAACCCCAAGAAACCCATAGCAAAACCATTTAAAGGCCAGTGCAATTAAAAAAGCCAATCAGAAACCAGACCTTACCCACGTGGGTCAGGAAGCCAATAAGAAATAAGGTTTAACCTAGGTGTTAAGGATTACTCAATTTCGCGGGTCCTCTTCGTCCTTGAAAGTCTACTTTAAAATCTTGAATGGCGAGAAGAAACGGGAAATATTCACAGAATTCGAAGTTATATCTTCTAAAACATCTTAAACTTACAGTTTTCAAACTGCGTAATGGCTTTTTTCATCAAATTGAAAGTCACTGACAGTCAATGACGTAGTCGACGAAAGCCCGTGCAACGAAACAAGCCAATCAGCGCAGAGTAGTTTATCACGTGATGTGCGGCCGAAAAAAGCGCTGCTTTCAAAATTTCATTCCCCGCCAAATATGCACCTCGAAGGAAGTGAATTTTTTTCACTGAAGAAGCTCGGAATTTCTATTCTTTACCGACTTAATTGACGGTGTAACCAGCTTCAGCAACATTCTTGCAGTTACGAGAAGCTAACTGCGATAAACATGTGAGTGTATTATTGTTTCAGGCCACAAAATGTTTCAAAAATCAACACATGTTTGCGAGTTAATGTTGCTTCATTCGCGGCGAAGAAAAGCTCGTTTTCCGTTCACGTACGTTTTCCTCAAAAAATTATACGTACGAACTAGTTCCTCTTTAGTAATTAATTGTAATTTTGTATTTGTAGGCAGAGTTTGCCAGAGAAAATGAGAACATTGGTCGTACACCTCCGTACACAAATTTGCTGTACACTCGCCCTCGCCATGCCGGATTAAAAACCATGTTGACAGTTCACAAATCGACAGGTAGGCGAAATTCACTCGTTACACTTGAGCTAAATTTAAAAAAAGTAGCTGGAATTATTTTTATACGCAAAATTTTCTTTCAAGTTCCCTTATTATTCTAGAAATGAGGAACGCTAGAGAGTTCCCGCGCGAAGCGCGACGTTTGCCGCCAAACTGAACCAAAATGTTTCTCAAGTGGTTATGCGTTTTTCGCGGAATGAAATTTTTTTTTTCGAAGTCGCTCTATAAAGGTAAATTACTATTCTTTTCTTTAAATTATTGTTGCTGCTTCTAAATTCCGCAATTAAAAGTTAGGGAAAAGTGAAATTCCTTAGAAAGTCGCCATAATTATCTGAAGATGCGACTTACGATTTATAGTCAAATTTCTTGTTAGCACCTACGTAAACAATATTCTGTTTTGGACTATGAGCGTATTTGGTTTTGGAGCGATTTTACAATACCGGGCCACTTGTTAACATATCAAAAAGAATCATTCAAATTAAGTGAGATGCAAATGAGTTGTCCGTTTTTCTAAAATCGTGCCTAGGTTTTATGGGATCTTGAATTTAAGTTGTAAATAACGGCCTGAAAATGTTTAAATCAGTTATGTGACACTCGAGTTTCTAACACCGACTTCAACAACAGTTTGCTGTACAGATAATTACCATTTCCTTTAAAATCCTTAAACTTGAGTTAAGCAAAGTGCTTCTTTTAAAAACTTTAATTTCTGTACGTAGAGTTAATTACTTTTAATTACTTCGGCCGCTTTACAGTTCATGTAACTCCGCACACTCGCGTTCTGAATATTTTGTTGCGAACTGCATGAGACAAACATGACTTGGTAAATAATCTTGAAGGAAATAACTGGATCATCGTTCAATGAAAAATAAACTGACTTAATAGTTGTTGTATCGAGAAATGTGTTTTTAATTATAGATGCAAAGAAGCTTACATTATATTCGAGACCTACGTTTTCCTAACATTTTGTGACTAGAATAGTAAACCCATTCAAAGTCGGCTGAAACATTTGCGAGTAATTCAATTTACGGGTTTGAATGGTCTTTTTAATCCACAGTAACCAAATCTGATTCCAAAATCACTTTACTGTAATAATAATAATAATAATAATAACAATAACAATAATAATAATAATAATAATAATAACAATAACAATAATCATAATAATAAAAAACAAACAATAGACTGTAATATTCCAAAGAGCGAAATTTATAAAAATTGTGACATCAGTCTTGGTGATATCCTCCCACGTAGAACAAAAAAAAAAAATGCACACTTATAAACTTTGCCAGGAGTCACATCCTTTGTTCCACTTGGAACTTAAAGGATTAATCCAGTCAGCTGTTTTTAATTGTATGTATGATGTGTTGCAATTTCTGGAGCAAACTTGTTACCAGCATACCTTGTGTAATTAGTTCTTGTTATCTTTCCTTGGTTTAGTGTTTCTTGACCTTGGAGGAGGAACAGGCTTGGTCCATCACTTCAGCACCATACAGTCCACCTGTGCAAGACAAGGCCTGACTCTGACCTGATCGACTCTGATGGGGACATTATAAGATGCAAGGATAATGTAAGGGTGGGGAAGATGAAGTAACCTCTTCTCTTTCCCCCTTCCCATTGTCTACTGCTACTTATGATTTACTCAGAGGAGGAGAGTGGGAACGAGTCAGTTCAAAGATTCTGAAGGAAGACTCTTTTGCATATCTAAACATATGCAGTTGGTTGGTAACATTGATTGTGGGTTGGTAGGGGAGGTTTTAAAATACTGTAAAGCTCTGGATGAACCTTAACACTAAATTTCGGCCAGAGGTCAACAAACCTCTGATTCGGCTTAACTTAATGTAGTTAGATTAGCTAGTTGGGTCCCAAGGTTTTGGGTGGTTCCTCCCTTAAGGTTTGTCCATTGGGTTCCTTTTCAGGTTATTTCGGTCAAGATTCGACTTTTCTTCAATTCGATGCTGGGTCTGCTTCGAGGATTTATTCGGACAAGATTCAACTTTGTTCAACTGGACACTGGCTCTACAATGTGGATATTTTCGGCATCCACTTTGGCTCGACATTTTCATGACTGCGTCTCCCGCTTAGCTGCGCAATAAAAACTTTAATTCTTTCCATGCTTTACTTGATGACAGGGACTGTGATCAAGTAAAACTATTGCGACCAAAATTTTTCAAAAAACTTTTCATCATTAAAACCATTTCGGCCTAAAGGTTCAACCAGACATGACTTAAAAGTAGATAACTGGAGATTTCAGGTCATTCAGCTGAAAGGAGGAAGGCTGGTTTCCTACTCCTATGCAGTTTAGTGGCTTGACTCTGGTTGTAGCTAATAGTTAAGGCCAGGAATACAAAGCAGTTTAGGAGGGAATATAGGGGACAAAACACACACTTCAGTTTAGTTCGCTTGCATACATTTAGGCCAATTGTCTGATGTCATATTTTGACAGTTTCACAACTGTCAGTCAAAATTTTGGGCCATTGTGTACATTTTAGGGTTTAAGCCAATTGTCTTGTTGTGGCAGTTTGTCAACTGTCTGCTAAATTATTACATCAACATCGCACAAATAAAAAGGTTGTCAGTTTTCAAGTTTCCACAATGGCCCATACAGTTGTTTTCACTTCACACTTTAGGCCAATTGTCTTGACACGGCAGTTTCAGCTGCCCGCCAAATTTTCATAACTTAAATTATCGCCAATCTTGTGATGAACATGGAAAGGAGGAGGAGCACTGGTGTTTAACAGCAATCCATGTAAGGTAGGGCAAGTTCTACACCCTGGCATCAGGTACGTGGTGTAATTTAAGGACGACAAATTTCGCTTTTGGATTCGGTTTTCGGTTCGGCTTTCAACTCGGAACACCAATTGGCGCTAATTTACAAACAAAGGCTTGGTATCGACTATAACTCGTTAGCAAGCCGCTAATAACCCCCATGTACCATCCGGGGCACCCTAAGTGTTCATTTCGGGGTGTCGACATTTACTGACACAGAACACTTGAGGTTTCTCAGGATGTCAAATTTTTCACATAGGAATGCGCGTCCCCTTAATTAGGTCCTGTGGATAATGTAGGAAACATGTAACATACTTTAAATAATAAATCCAACACAACTGTGTGTCTGTGTCATTTTTTTAAACCTATTAGCTAAGATTAATTCAAGGCAGTTATGGATAGCGTGAAGCATTGTTGAACAGTGCAAAACAAGATAAATTAAGTACTAACCATTTTCAATTTCAGGACCTTCGACTATAGTAAGTATTTTATCCGCACTGAGCCCATTTTCGGGGGCACGCCCATGTTAGTGTAGCATAATGTAGCAAACATGTAATATATTTCAAACAATAAATCCAACAAAACTGTGTCTCTGTGTCTTTTTTTAGCCTAATGACTAACATTAATTTACAGCAATAATGCATAGTGTGAAGCATTGTTGAACGATGCAAAACAAGACAAATTTAGTACTAACCATTTGCAAATGGTAAGTTACTTGAGCCCATTTTCGGGGGTTCGCCCATTTTCGGGGGTTCGCCCATTTTTGGGGGTTCACCCATTTTCGGGGGCGCACTTGCAGCCAACGCACAGTTAAACAAATTTAAAAATAAGGTGAGTAGTCAAGGCATTTCTGGCCCACTTTTAAGGGCTGGCTCATTTTCGGGAGCAATATCTCCAGTCTAGTATACGGGTGTAGCTGTGCAACGTGGTCCTGAGGGCAACACCATCACAGGAGCCATCAGGAAGGAACTTGAGGAAGTTTGAGAGAACAGTTGTCTACATGAAATTAACATCTGTCTGAGTTTCCAGGAGGATTTTGGATCATGTGTGTTTGGGTGGTAAGTCATACATGCATACATGTAAATAGGAACATGAACATGATAACATTTGTGCTCTCATTTAAGTTTCCAGGAAGCCTCCACACAGCCAGTGACACCAGTCACAAGGAAAGAGCCCCTTCCAATGCAACCTAAAAAAAAAACAGGTAATGACACAAATAAATTCTGCCATTTAGCTGCTGACTTTTTTTTTTACATGGATCATTTTTAAGCAATTAAGTTCTTTCATCATCTTCATCATCATCACATCCTTTTCCCATCTGGGAAATAAGGCTTTATGAATTGCCTGTGGATGAATTATTGGAAAAAAAAATTACCTGAAGGTGCCTTTTTTTTTTTCAACAGCACAAAAGATGAGGCAAAACACTCAAGATCAATTGTCTGTGAAGGAACCAAATTATATACCCTTATTTATGGCATTTACAAAATATTTTTGACACGATATATTCAAGGTAAATTGTCTGAAATGAGATCAAATTTTACACCATCTTTCACCATCGACTGTGGACAGAGGAGGTCAAAATTTTGGTTTATTCATTAATCAGTTATCACTACTAAATTATTGACTGTTATTTTTATCAGGTACAACTGATGTCACCACTAGCTATTGACAAGACAGTTATCTGTTGAGGAGCTCAAATTGATCATATGTCGCTTATCAGCGTAAAACAACAGTGCATTTATCCTTATTTTAAGACAACAGGGCCCTATTGATGACAGTGATGTGTAGAGGCTACCCTGTATGATGCAGAGTGATGTGAATAATATGTCTCTGTATGTCTTTTCCAGTGTCATAAAGAAAATACAAAAAGCCAATTATAATACCTTTGGATGCTTTAAGCCAATTGTCTGTCAAGCAGCTCAAATTATAGACAGTTTTTCGCAGTATAACTGAAAAAAATAATGGATTACATGGATTATTCCTTTTGGAAGGATGCTATATGCCCAATTGTCTCTTGATGGGAAAAATAATGGGCAACATTTTTCAGCAGTGTGCAAAAAACATTGCACCAGGATAATTGTCTGTCACTGCAAAATTGTTTTAAAAAATAATGGGCAACATGTTTCTGCAGAGTACAAAAGACATTGCACCAGGATAATTGTCTGTCACTTCGAAATTGTTTTAAAAAACTTTATTCCACATTATGCCTCAACAGTGTCTAGTTTTAAATTTTGCTAGGAGCAGGATAATCTGAGGAACAACAACCTTGAGGTTGAGCAGCCAACAACACAGATGACCTCCAGACGCCATAGTACCAATGGTCTCAGTGGAGAAACTTATCCATGCTTAACTGGTTCTGCCGCAAACTTGGAAAGAACCTGGTAGCAAAGAAGGATGACACACCAACACTAAACAGTTATGTGCATTTCAAAGGAACCCGACAGGAAGTAGCAGGTCACATCTCAAAAGCAACAAGTGAGGACTGGTAGTGAAATGAAAGATGGACTAAATGGAACTGCTTGTCATGTTTGATGGTGAGGGGCTTTTTTGAATGCTATGCGTCACTCTTTTACTCTGCTGGAATAGAGAAGTCTCTCAAGGTGATTTGGATGCAGTTATAGAATTTACTCTCCTGTAGTAAAGTCATAACCCCTATCAAATGACTCTTCATTGTCCAGCCGTTTCATTTGTCGATAATGATATGCTGCCTCTTCAGTTGGCAGAGTTTGTCTGTCATCTTGACATGTTAGTCAACATGCAGAGGAAATAATATTCTAGTCAGGGAAGCATTGTGTTCTTTGACAAACCACTGCATACTGCAGGGTCCTATATAAACTGTGCCCTTGAACCCAAAGACTTTTAATACAGAGATGACATTGCTCTTGATGCAATGTTTTGTCATGTTACATGTAAGTCATGGGGTGATCAATGTTGGCACAATTCTACTCACTGATGAACAATTAGTTTATGTTTTGGAAGCTGTGCAAGGGATCATCAGTGTCGCTGAGCAGGGGCCGCTACATTAGTCCAATATTGTAATCATGCCTTGTATTTCTCAAGAATCACACTTTCTTTCAAGGTTTGATTTTTCTGCCTGTAACATCTAGTACACCTGGTAACATCTGATACACAGATACCAGGCCAGAATACTGTACTTCAGTGGCCTATCAGGAATCACAATTTATTTCAAGGTTTGATTTTTCTGCTTGTAACATCTGGTACACCTGATAACATCTGATACATGGATACCAGGTCAGAATACTATACTGCAGTGGCTTATCAGGAATCACACTTTATTTCAAGGTTTGATTTTTCTGCCTGTATGTCCCTGTTCACAGTCCATTAGACTATAGATAGTGATGGCCTCCAGCCATGATTTGAATTGGTTATACATTCAAATGAACTGACATCAATTTCCAATCCTCTGACAAAGACTTTAAACTTAAGTCTTTTACAGGCTCAGTTAAGCAGTCCTTTTCAGGACTCTTCCCCCCAGACAGTCACACTAGAGGAGTGTGATTCTTTACAACTTACAATTTTTCTTCTTTCTGGAATACATATACCACAACAATTAACCAGACTCCTCACTTATCGTTGGATGGACTACATTGCTAATTTAGTGATCGAGTTGACAGGGAAAAATGTTCAGCTCTGGACAAATAAGACCTCCACTGCAACATTAATTAATTGGAGCCAAAAGTCTTTCTGTGACTTCCTGTGCTATCAGTCTGTCCTCTGTCAGTGCTTTTGATGATGTAGTAAATTGTGGTAACATCTGATATATGGATACCAGGCCAGAATACTGTACTGCAGTAGCTAATTATGCTTGTGCAAATGCAAATAATAAGGTAATAAATGTACTCAGTATCTGATGATCTGCTTGCGAATATTACCAGTAACATTATATGGAACAATGTAAAGGTGCACCTTTGAGCAACAGAATGCAACAACTTAGAGCATGTGTATCTATCTCTGTCCTTTTACAGCCTTTGTTTTTATCAGCTTGCATCTGAATGCAACCAACACACAAGGGACTCCAGTAAGCAGCTGTTGAGCTCTAAGTCTTTCTCTTTCACAATGTAGAGCTTGGTTGTCCTCAGGTATTATTACCAGTCCAGTACTATTTGTGTATGTTGTATGGCTATCTGAGGCCAGAATTCTGCACCCTGAAGATGTGATGTGGCACATTGGCAGCAAAATTAAAATTACTTTATGATCTTGTCAAAAGAGATGGCAAAATCAGCCAGCAAGACCAAAACAATCATGAAGACACACAGTGACAAAAGAGTTGGAGTGCACCAGGACGAAAAAGGGTGAGACTGAACTGATTGCAAACAACAGAGTACAGTGAAGAGCTACATGTATGGTACAAGACCTGTGCCTCACAAGGGGCAAACACAATTGAGACTAAGACTCAATCTAACATTAAATTTGCTTGCCTCAAACCTTTGTGTCAACACTGCATTTAGCTCTGTACTCTTCCACATTAAAGGAGTTGTTATAAGCTGAGTAAAGATCTGTGCTTGAATAAAAACTGCGCAGGAAAACTCTGCAGGTATTCTCATTTCTACAACAGACTGAAAAAGCTCATTTGGCCTAGCTCTAATCATCACAAAACAACTATGTGAATTTAATGCTGAAACTTAAGGGGTTATTTGATCTTTCTGACAGACTGTAGAACTTGATGTTATTGACTGTGTTTTCATTCACTTGTAAATTTCTATTTGCTTTGCTGATGCTTTCAACGAGTGCTTCATCATCAAATCTACAAAAAATTTAGTGGATACCAGGCTTTAATACTGCAACCAAGTAGCTTGTGTTCTGTGAATTGAAGTGCAAATATTTCTCCATGCCCACATGAGCTCCACTCTAATTTTGATTAAATGTCTTTGCTCAAAGACTACCAACAACAATCACAATGCAGCTGCCCCCACTAAACCACAGAGATTTCTGTGCTAACACTCAACTACAGTGTGCATAGGTATGGCTTATTTGTTACTTTCCCTACTTGCAATAATTCAGTTCAGTCCTTTAAAGCCAACTTGGACCATGATTTTCCAGATTACATTGCTCTGACTGGCTCTGGCCTTGACCATCACATCACATCACATCACATCACATCACATCACATCACATCACATCACATCACATCACATCACATCACATCACCCTTGACTAGAATGTACACTACAATGTAAACAGCTCTGGTATGTTTCTACAAAAGTGGGGCCACTGGAGGACAACAGTAATCTCATTCAAGATGGCAAAGAGCTTACTAGAGATATCAGACATTGGATAGAGATTAATCAAGTGTGCATCAGCAAAATTACAGAAAGATGGGGGAACTTACTGTAAATATGGACCTCATGGTGGACAGGAAGATTATTTTAGACTGCTGTGGAGACCTAATCTAATTTCATTACATTAGTTATTAAAGAGCAAGCTGCACATCTTAAAAGGAAACCTGCAAATTAATAATGGTGCTTGAGTGTCTGAGGGACCTGGAAGATGTTTATTTTGTGTCTCACATCCAATAAATAGCAAAACTTACAGCTTACTCACAACATCCTGCACATTTCCTGGGAGGAAAGATCACCGAGAAAGGAACTTTGGAAGAAAATAAGGCAAGATAGACATTGGACCTGCTTAATTCAATGGGAGAAGACTGTCCACCACTGAAACATCACCATCAAAAACTGGTTTCAGTCACTTAATGTCTGCATGGCTGCTTGTTTCTCAATGCTGTCTAGCTTCATGGCTAAGCCAGAAGCTATTTGTGTCAGAGACACAAAAGACCTGTCCTTTAAGGGCACTACCCCCTGCTGCCATAGCAAAGTACTCATATGCCACAGCTTGAACCTGTGGTCACTGGGATCCTTGCCTAAATATACCCCAGGCCTGCAAAATCTTCTAGTTTTCTTCCTGGTGATTCATCAAATTAAAGATGAGTTGAGGGGTGGGACCTTTTGTTGCCTCCAGAACCTCCAACAGCAGCTCTATTGACCTGCATTTCTTCAAGTGGCTAAAGAATTAGAGCACCTGGAAGTTGACATGGTTCCTCCTAGTTCACTCATGCATTATCCTTGTCATCACTGATTGCAGCATTTAAATACTACTTGATCATCTCTTCTTGCGATGAAGACTCCACCAATTACAATGTTGCACCGCAGCCACATACAGGATTTAGCTTTCAGTTCCATATCTTAATCATCTCTCAATGAAATTTTAAAGAGCATTGATGATATATTTTGCCTGGGCAGCCTTTTCTCTCTTCATTGGTTACCCCCTGCAAGCTGACTTTGCTTGCAGTCATTAGAAGGATGTATTCATCATAACTTACAACAATTCCTGGTTTGCCATTTAAAGTAAATCAAACAATATATTTGGAGTGTAATCACATACAATCTACAGCTGGATACAATTTGGACTTCACCTTTACATGACACATCAAGTAATCTTCAGTGCAATCATCTTGTGAAACCTTTCTCTACTTGATGACACATCCCCCTATTGGAAAATCAACGGGAAAAAAAATATGGAAGATAATCTGCCCCAAACTAGATTGCATTGTGTGATTCTGCTCTTATTTACTGTATGCTGTAAATACCTGTCATGACTGATCTGCATGCAAGAGAATTTCAACCCCTTGGCTCCTGTGGACTGATCAAAACTTGGATCACCCCTTTTGAGGCCTTACCTACTCTTACAATATTTCAATACTGGTTTAAACAATGTTTGCTAAAAGTACTGAGCTATTCTCTTCTCAGCAGTATCTCAGGTTTAACACTATTCAATTTCTTGCTAGACAGAACACTCACATGCCCCTGACATATCAAGAATTGATGATTATAAATTTTCTGTTATTTTTGAGAATTCACTCTTCACAACCTCACATAGAATTGGTCTACAGTTTTGTTCCCCTTCTGGATACTCAAACATCTTCCTCCAAATTGATGCTTTTCGAAGTGCACATCTGTCCTCAAGTTTCATTAGTTTTCAAATTGCAGACCAATTGTCTCTGACCAGCTTTATTTCCTTGCCTCCTTGAGCTAATCATGCTGCTGAAAACTTCAATAAACATGGCATACTTCAGCCAGCAAACTGGGTCACAATGGTTTTCTTGACCTGAGGGTCAGGTTGTGGTTTGTTGTCTCACATCATCATCTTTGTCCTTTCTCTATTCTGAGTGATTTAGGCTGTTTTTGCTTGTCTATACTCTACACAACTCTTTTTTGGTAGGATTTTCTGACTCCTATCAGTCAAACCCCATCTGCCACACTGATCTATTTTTGTTTATTCTCAACAGTTTTCCGCATTTCATAAATAATCATTCTTCTCCCGTTTTGAAACATTTTAAGTTCAAAACAAACTGTCATATTTTTTTGGGAAAGCAAGTAACAAAATGTATTCAAGCTAACAAAGGGATTCAAACCCATAACCTTTCCATAGGTTATTGGTTTCAAGTGCTGAGCTGTCAAATCCACTGGAAGTGTTTGAGGCCACTTACAGTGTTTAAAAAATTGTCTTACCTATATATGGATACTGTGAAAATTGTTTGCTGTTCAGAATTTTCTCCAGAGTTTGAACTGAATTACGTTATTATGTAGTGACTGGTCAGCCAGCAAAGTGTTTAACAAAAGTGAAAATTTAGGCTTGAATGGGATTCAAACCCACGATAAAAGACTGCAGTCTTGTACACCTCACCGTGCAAATTACAATGTGTTAGTCACTTCAGGATCAAGTCAATTATTGGATAAACTTGATTTTTAAAATCACAAAAAAGGAACAGAGTTGTTCAAATAATCTTTTTAAACTTATTTTCATCAAAATGTGATGCCTGTTTACTTCTGACACCAAAAGAATCATGTGAAAGGAAATTTCAAGCAAATTCCGTTAACAAAAGAAGGTAAGTAGGTAAAAAGGAAAAATGTAAAGGGTTCAATGGGATTCAAACCCATGAAAAGGGACTGCAGTTCAACTGCTCAATCAGAGCTTCAAAGCTACTGGGAGCATGTAAGATACAAATATCTTAGCCTATGAAAAGAAGACTACATGATAAATCACTATGAAATAAATCATGTAAACTGAGGGTGAAATTCATTGCTTTGAATTTCAGTCACTGTTCACATGTATGATTTATTTCATATAACTGTACTATCATGAAAAGTAATTTGTGTGCTATAGAGTTCCAGTCCTCAGCAACTGTCAACCACAAGCAGGATTTGTCAGTCCTTACAGAGTCAGGTCAGACCATCAGGACCAACCAGGACAGTGGATCTGTCAGCCCATGGAGAGCAGTCAAGTCAGACCATCAGGACCAGCCAGGACAGTGGATCTGTCAGCCCATGCAGAGCAGCCAACTCAGACCAACAGGACCAACCAGGACAGGGGATCTGTCAGCCCATGCAGAGCAGTCAAGTCAGACCATCAGGACCAACCAGGACAGTGGATCTGTCAGCCCATGCAGAGCAGTCAAGTCAGACCATCAGGACCAACCAGGACAGTGGATCTGTCAGCCCATGCAGAGCAGTCAAGTCAGACCATCAGGACTAACCAGGACAGTGGAACTGTCAGCCCATACAGAGTGTTCAAGCCAGACCATCAGGACCAACCAGGACAGTGAATCTGTCAGCCCAAAGAGAGCAGTCAAGTCGGACCATCACGACCAACCAGGACAGTGGATCTGTCAGCCCATAAAGAGCAGTCAAGTCAGACCATCAGGACCAACCAGGACAGTGTATCTGTCTTCATACATGTAGAGTAGTCAGGACCAACTAGGACCGTGTAACAGGCCAGCCAGGACAATGGATCTGACTAAACAAAGCAGTCAGGACCAACTAGGACCACGGACCTCAATGTTAACCTATACACTGCAGTCAAGTTGGACCATCCACTAACAGGCCAGCCAGAACAGTGGATCTAGATGCAAACCTATACCGTGCAGTTAAGTTTGAAAGCCAGCCAAGCCAGGTACAGTGTATATACAAGAATTCTACATCCCAGTCATAACAGCTAGCTAGTAATCACCTAATATTACACAAGTTTAAGACAGTACCACTAACCACAAGGCATACTAAACCCATTCTAATGCATGTGTGATATATATCACTGCTCTTAGCTATATAGAAGTAAATTATGTTCCTGACCAATTATTCACCTAGTACTGGGCCAAATTAATAAAAATGTTGGCCTCAACATAAAATAGGAGGAGCGTTAAGTAATCATAAAAGTTAGTGCCAAAAACCACTCTGCTCCAACTGCTTTGAAAGCTTTCATTGAAATATTTTGATTTAGTCTAAAAGTCAAGAAGAGACTGTACAATGTCATCTGTAGAACTAGCATTTTATATATTTCAGATTTAACAAACGAATAGCAGTCTTTATTGATAATCAGACATGAGGTATTCAGACCTAATGAAAATTACATTTCTGATACCTTGTCAGTAACATTTGTTTTCTTGCACATTTTAGCTCCATGTAAAAATTTGTCTGAGATGACTGCTTATACAAGCAATTGCAGATGTGTACCTGTTATGCAGCTCATCATGATGCCATAGTCACAAGAGGCAATAGAACAGCAGCCCAGTTGGATCAACCTGAAAGGAATTGAAGAAAAATTAACACGAGCAAGCTACCCTGGTCTTGAAAGGTAAAAAAATACAGTATATTAAAAATGGTTATCATTAACCACTTATTTTAAATTACCCAACCTTTCCTGACCTACACTATGACAATGTCAGAGTTCACAAAGAGACAAGAAATGTTTATAAGACAGGCTATTATTATTTTATTATTAAAAGAAAATTGTTGGAGAGCAAGACTTTGATCTCTAGTTACATGTACTGTCAACTTTTATATAAAATCCTCAAAATTTTGTTAAACATTCAAAGCACTATAGTTTTCCTTAAATGTCCCTGGTCAGTCAAGCTACATGAATGTCAACAATGTTGCTAATTGCATTGAATGCTCTTTCCATTTCTAAAGGTTGTGGTCTTTTACATGTAGTTGAAGCCCTTTAGTTAAAATATTTTTTCTTCACAAAAATAGGTCCTTATGATTATTATACATGCAGGATCCCTTCAAAACTAATTTTCAGCAATCATTAATTGAAACACAAGCACAAGCATGAACGGATCATGTGCCCCCAAGGAAGTGTTGAACGAAACTCTGGATATATATACCCTTGATTTAGATCTTGATCGATACTTACTCGACACTGAATCGACACTGAATCGACACTGAATCAACAGCCAGATGATAGTCGGCTGAGTGTTGACCAACATATATGCATCAATTGAAAATTAGTCTACTCCTGACCAACTGTCAACCAAGATGTCAATTGAGTGTCAACCGAGGTGTCGATTGAGTGTCCATCGAGTGTATCAATTGAGGGTATCGATTGACACTCAATCACAGATGCCACGATAAACTAGAGAGGTCAGCAAGGGAGTCCAAGTGTAACGACATTCTCTCTCTTCTTAGGCCATGGTCAAACAACAAAATTTGCAGGAACTGAACCTATTATGCAAATCATGGTGTTGGTGACACAGTGCAGGACGACACATGAAGAGTAAGTACCTGTTTGTTGTTTTGATACTTTCCCTTATGTTGCTAACAGTTATATACTTTTTGACTCATAAACATTGTTTACTTAGACCTTCTAAATTTTATGTACATGTAGATACATATGTACACATAATTGAATTCTAAAATCTCCATAATCAACAGTTTCTAACATTTCTCAAGCAAGGGAAGAAATTTATTCCTGTGCAGAAACATTGTATGTTTTACAGGCAGTCCTAGTTACATGATTTTATGCCCATTTGCAAGAAATGAGTCTGAGAACAATTTACTCACTAACAAAAGTCACGTGTGCAAATATGGTGATTTTCGTTTTGTTATTTTCAGTCAACAATCACAGATGATTGCTGGACAGGAAAAAGGCAAATCACTGGATCACACAAAGGACAAGCAACTTGATGATGACTCACTGAAGATGGCGGCAGACGATCAAGACAATGCAAAGTATTCTGGAGGACTTATAATTTTTAATTTATTTTCATTATTAATTATGTTTGTCATGCTATTTCTTTTCAGTAGACAGCCATTAGTCACATAAAGATTTATGTTGTGCATCAAATGAAAATTCTAAAAAACTAATATTCTTGTTCTGTACAAATAATAGCAACAAAGCTATTTATTTAAAGTCAAATAAATAGCTTAAAATGCTAATATTTAACAGTAACAGTCAAGCATTATTAAGAAATAATAGCCTAATGCTATCATTAATGAAATGATAGCTTGAATGCAATTATTTCAAAATAATAGCTTGATGAATTTTTCCTATTCAAAAATTTTAGCTTCCTGCAAGCTATAATTTTTGAATAGACTCTTGAAAATTATTCTTTGTGATATATAAGGATAGCTCAGGAGAGTTCTTATAAATTAGAAATTTCATTTGATGTTAAAGACCCACTTCTGTATGTGATTAGATTTGTCTTCTGAAAAGAAACTGATACAGACATGACAATTAAGCTTGTTGGCAAAACTGGACAAGATGAACTCATTACGTCAATAACTTGATTTCTGTCGGAGTCTGCATAGTGAATATCAAGATCATTAAATGCAAGGTAGACTTGAATTTTAAACCACAAGATTAATCAATTGATATTAATTATTATCATTAGAAGTTCGAAAGGAAACATCTGGACAGTATGAACTCTTCTTGATTAACATAAGCTAAGCTGATAATAACATAACCCCAAACAACAACTAATGCTCTTAGTAACTCATGGAGAGTTCTACATGTTTCAGTATGCATTGAAAAAAAAAAAAAAAAGAATCAAAAACCTTTTTGCATGATTTAAATCTGCTTTAAAATTCAAGTCTACCTGATACTTGGCAGTTTTCATGAGTTTTAAAGTGCTAGTAAGAATAAAATTAAACCTTGTTTTGCTGAAGAGAAAATTTCTTTTTAACTATCCGAAGTAAAGTACAAGTTCTGGTCAGTTGTTAGGGCCTAGGCTTTTTGCAGTATTGATTCAAGTTACATTTGTCATTTATGAGATGTCAAATATTTACAGTAACGAAATTAAATTGGCCATGAATTTTTATGACTAGCCTGCTGGACAAACATGAAAGTTAGTTTGTGAGAACTCAAAATTTGGGGACCTGGGATGGATTGGGACTGTTGGGGGTTTAGGGTTCCAAGGGCAAGGAATTTTGGCTATTGAGATTAGGGTTAAGGTTTGGGCCAGGAATTTGGGCTTGGGACTTGGTTAAGGGAAAGGGTTGGAGTTGGGGATTGGGTCTAATGGGTTAGAGTTAGGGATTTGGGACTGGACTAGGGTATGGGTCAGGGATTAGGGTTTGGGTCAGGGAAAAGAACCAGGGATTTGGGTAAAGGTTAGGGTGACTGGGTTTTTGAGTTTTCACAATCTCACTCAAGTGTTTGCAGCCAGCTAAGTTACATGAACCTTTGATGTGCTAGTCATGATATTAATGTCCTTTTACATTGTTATTTATAACATGTATCCTTGAAAGATAATTATTCTTCCCTTGATGCTGGCCTGTTCTGTACAGTACTTGGGATTGTTTTGTTATTGCTTAGGTTTAGTTTTATTCATCAACGATTAATTGTATACATGCAAGAGTTTTCATAGCCTCAACCCAGAGGTTTAGGTGAGGTGCAGTGGTTTGGAGAATATGCTTCCAGTTTTTCTCTGATTGAGTTTTTACTGGTTTGTGCATCCGGAATTTCACCACTATTAATATGTATTTGTGTATATGTATAAAATTTATAATAAATTGGACCGTGTTTGACTAAGGTACACTTAGAGCTATTTTGAGCTGTAAACTCCAGAAGTTTAGGTAAAATGCAGTGGTTGGGAGAATATGTTTCCAGTTTTCTCCAGTTCAGGAGTTTTTTCTGTTTTTTTGCATCCAACATTTCACCACTATAGTGTTGCTGTGTATTCCAATAAATTATTCCATAATTTTCAATTTGCCTCACAAGAATATGTTTAACAAATCATCCTCAGTTACTCCTTTTTTAAAATCAACAAGAATGAATTTATTACCTTTAAATTATTAATAATAAAAATAATAATTATTTTATGGCAATACATGTAACTGTTGTTTTACTTCTGCTCAAAATTTTTTCAAGGCGAAAAGACAGCTCCACTTTGCCCATATCACCTGTAGGGAGCTAGCTAACACTAACTGCCGCCTGTCCAATGATCTGTATGACCCGGAGGGGACAGGTCGAGGATGCTCGTCAGAAAATTTGGACTGAACCCTTAAAGGAGACCAACCTGGAAATGGCTTGAATTTTATTTTGACCCCTAAAAGGTAGTACGCTTATCAGTTAAGTAAGGCACGACCGAGCTTTGGTGATGAAGTTTTAGACTTGAAATTACGGTGTTGCCACAGGCAACTTTCCTCATTTCCAATGGTAAAAATATTGTCGCTTGCAATTTCGCGTGCTTTGCTGCCAATGATGTCAATGGTTGACAGGTTGCTATTAGAAATGAAGCCAGTTGCCTGTAACAACAACACAAGTTGAACGTTGAAACCTGGTTGCCAAACTTTTGATGTGCCTTACTCAACTGATAACCGTAGTACCACTTTAAATGGAATAAGCCTTACTTTCAGCCCCTGCTCAGCAAAGGAGCCCGCCCTGGCGGGGGGGGGGGGGGGGGGGGGACGGGGTACTTCTGGAAGAATTGGGTGAGGGTGTGCAGCCCGCTTCCCAAAACCCTTACCCTATCTATGACCAAAATCTGTGTTTTACCTACCCTATTTATGGGCCTGAGCAAAATTGGATATCGTAGTTATGACTGTTGTGGCTGACACAGTTGAAAAGGTAGCTTCTTCTAAAAGAACATACCTAATTCAAGACTAGAGTGCAAAAACCACACCCTATTTATGATGACAAGTGGCCAAAATCGATACCCTGTTTATGATCAATACGCCTGAAAAACGATACCATTTGGAGCAGCCCCCCCCCCCCCTCCCCCGCAACCCCGGGTTTATACCCCTTCCACTAAAGGAAGAGTACGACCTTTTCATATGGGAGTCCCCCCGCCCCCCTCGGCTGGATGACTTTAATCCCACTCTGTATTTATTTTCTCCAGGAGTGGAATGGTGCGGACCGTGAAAGAAATAATCAAAGTTATACCTGAGCCATTGAAATCACACGACACGAGTGGAAATCGATCAGAAGGGCGAGCATTACAATCGCAGAAAATACTTTACCCTAGCAAAAACCGTGGTGAAAAAGAATAACTACAGCTTGAGATCACTTTACGAGTTTATACCACCTTCGTTGAAATCAAACTCGTCATGCTTACCTTCGATCATAAGCTGCAATAGTCATACCAGTGTTTGAAAGTGTTCACAAAACTATCAAGCAAAGGAAGGCAAAAGTGCGTTTAGTTTGACCGCGTGAAAGTTGGGGCGAGGGAGGACAAAATGTTTTGAGCGGTGGGTCGCTCAGCCACACAGCATAAGGTCCTGTAAGTTGGATAACGTCACCATGCCAATGCATCAATCTCAGCCAAACATTATTTTAAGTCCAAAATAAAATATTCTGAAGTTTCGGCACAAGTGGCTCTGAACATAGGCTCAATCTCCAGCCGTGGGTGTTTCGGTGCGCCCGTGTCCCCCACGGGTGGAGACCGATCACCGGTGGAAAGGTGGAAAGTGTCGCCATATCAACGTTCTAGAATCTCAGCCAGTCAGTATTTTGCGTCCAAAATTTGGACGCACTGATTCAGAATTCGCTACGATGCGGGCAGGGTCTTCTTCTCCTCTTCTGTCCTTTCTTACCATACGAAGAGCTTGCCCCAAGTGTAATAAATATTTTAACTCTTAAAAGAGTTATGGCCGAAATATAAGAGTTTATTATGAACATTAGGAGATGACATTGAAATCGGTCTGATGTATGTGTAATTCACCGAATAAAGACTCTTGAACATCTAATGGTACCATTTCTTCTCATCCTGGAAATATAAAATGAAGCATCGTGGAACATCCAGTTGTCGACATGTCGCGAGATAAGTGGAATATATCATTTTTTTCTCTGTGCATCGTTATTTTCACGTTATTATGCTAATTAGAACGGCGGTCTTTGTTGACAAAAACACAGCTTAAACTTCTTCTAACATTTTACAGTTTTAACTGCCCCAAAATTTTATTGCATGTTTTTACAGGTGAGACATTGCTCTTTAAGTGGAGGGTAGTTTTGGGATCTCAAGTGATGTACTTTTGGCGATATTTTCCTTTAAACGTCGCCTTTTTTATGGCGCTTCATGAGTAGTCCGAAAGGGAAGAAATTTAAAATTCTGTAGAAAAATCAGGTGATGATCAAATTGCCAAAACAGCCTCTCAATGTAACAAGAAACATTTGCTTGTCTCGAAGAAAGGGTTTTTACCCGGAGTTAGATCGTTTTCTTTGTATGGCAAATTGTTAAAAATGTGCCCTAAAATGGCCGCTAAAAGCCCTCTCAGAGGGGCAAAACCAAGATAGTGGCCCCAGCGCTAAAATACGAATCGAATTGAACTGAAAGTTATATTTTTGTGAATCACTTATCTAGACCATTCATTTGAGAAAGTTTAAGGAATTTGATTTTTTCTGGTCCAAATGGCCATAGTTGAAAATTACAGAGGGCACCTCTTAAAGTGAAGTAAGGCTATATTTCGGCCCAGAAGCTCGAAAGTGAGCGTTCAAATATTTTTGCTCGGTCCATTTCACTGCAAACAAAGACCATCAGGAGTTAGTTTAGAGTCCACGGGACTAAAAAATATCCCCCAAGTTTTAAGAAATCGAGCCGAAGTTGGTTAAAATTACGAGGCGCGTAAGGCGGTCTCGGCTGCTCAATTAGTCTTAAAGTAAAGTGGGTCCATATTTGGGCCCAGAAGCTCGAAAGTGAGCGTTCAAATATTTTTGCTCTGTCCATTTCACTACAAACCAAGGCCATCAGGAGTTAATTTAGAGTCCCTGGGACTGGAAAATATCCTCCAAGTTTTGGGTAATCGAGCCGAAGTTGGTCAAAATCATGAGGCGCGTGAGGCGGTCTCGGCTACTCTATCAGTCTTGAAGTGAAGTGGGGCTATATTTTGTCCCAGAAGCTCGAAAGTGAGCGTTCAAAAATTTTTGCTCTGTCCATTTCACTGCAAACCAAGGCCATCAGGAGTTAGTATAGAGTCCCCGGGACTGGAAAATATTTCTCAAGTTCCAAGAAATCGAGCCCAAGTTGGTCAAAATCACGAGGCGCGTAAGGCGGCCTCGCCTACCCCTATTAGTCTTAAAGTGAAGTGGGGGTATGTTTTGGCCCAGAAGCTCGAAATTGAGCGTTCAAAAATTTTTGCTCTGTTCATTTCTCTGCAAACGAAGGCAATCAGGAGTTAGTTTAGAGTCCCCGCGACTGGAAAATATTTCCCAAGTTCCAAGAAATCGAGGCGAAGTTGGTCAAAATCACGATGCGCGTAAGGCGGTCTCGGCTACTCTATCAGTCTTAAAATGAAGTGAGGTTATATTTTGGCCAAGAAGCTCGAAAGTGGGCATTTAAATATTTTTGCTCTGTCCATTTCACTCCAAACCAAGGCCATCAGGAGTTAGTTTAGAGTCCGTCGGACTGGAAAATATCCCCCAAGTTTTGGGTAATCGAGCCGAAGTTTGTCAAAATCACAAGGCGCGTAAGGCGGTCTCCGCTACTCTACCAGTCTTAAAGTAAAGTAGGGCTATATTTCAGCAAAGAAGCTCGAAAGTGAGCGTTGAAAAATTTTTGCTCTATCCATTTCACTGCAAACCAAGGCTATTAGGAGTTATTTTAGAGTCCTCGGGACTGGAAAATATCCCCCCAAGTTCCGGGAAATCGAGGCGAAGATGGTCAAAATCACGAGGCGCGTAAGACGGTCTCGGCTACTCTATCATTCTTAAAAAGAAGTGGGGCTATATTTTGGCCAAGAAGCTTGAAAATGAGCGTTCAAAAATTTTTGCTCTGTCCATTTTACTGCAAACCAAGGCCATCAGGAGTTAGTGTAGAGTTCCCTAGACTGGAAAATATCCCCCAAGTTTCGGGAAATCGAGCCGAAGTTGGTCAAAATCACGAGGCGCGTAAGGCGGTCTCCGCCACTCTATCAGTCTTAATGTGAAATGGGGCTATATTCTGGCCCAGAAGCTCGAAAGTACGCGTTCAAAAAATTTTGGTCTGTCCATTTCACTGCAAACCAAGGCCATCAGGAGTTAGTTTAGAGTCCCCAAGACTGGAAAATATCCCCCAAGTTCGGGCAAATCGAGCCGAAATTGGTCAAAATCACGAGGCGAATAAATCGGTCTTGGCTACTCTATCAGTCTTAAAGTGAAGTGGGGCTATATTTCGGCCCAGAAGCTCGAGACCGCCTTACGCGCCCCGTTATTTTGACCAACTTCGGGTGGATTTCGCGGAACTTGGGAGATGTTTTCCAGTCCCGGGGACTGTAAACTAATTCCTGATGGCTTTGGTTTGGAGTGAAATCGACAGAGCAAAAATATTTGAACGCTCCCTTTCGAGCTTCTAGGCCGAAATATACCCCCACTTCACTTTAAGACTGATAGAATAGCCGCGACCGCCTTACGCGCCTCGTGATTTTGACCAACTTCGGGTCGATTTCCCGGAGCTTGGGAGACATTTTACAGTCCCTTGGACTCTAAAGTAACTCCCGATGGCCTTGGTTTGCAGAAAAATGGACAGAACAAAAATATTTGAACTCTCACTTTCGAGCTTGTTGGCCGAAATATAGCCCCACTTCACCTTAAGACTGATAGAGTAGCCGAAACCGCCTTACGCGCATCGTGATTTTGACCAACTTCGGCTTGATTTCCCGGAACTTGGGTAATATTTTCCAGTCCCGGGGACTCTAAACTTTCTCCTAATGACCTTGGTTTGCATTGAAATGGACTGAGCAAAAATTTTTGAACGCTCACTTTCGGCTCACGGCTACCCTATCAAAGTAAAGTGGGGCTATATCTTGGCCCAGAAACTGGATAGTGAGCGTTCAGAAATTTTTGCTCTGTCCTTTTCACTGCAAAACAAGGCCATCAGGAGTTAATTTAGAGTCCCCGGAACTGGAAAATATTCCCCAAGTTTCGGCAAATCTAGCCGAAGTTGGTCAAAATCACCAGGCGCGTAAGGCGGTCTCGGCAACTCTATAAGTCTTAAAAAGAAGTGGGGCTATATTTCGGCCCAGAAGCTCGAACGTGAGCGTTCAAAAATTTTTGTTCTGTCTATTTAACTGTAAACTAAGGCCATCAGGAGTTAGTTTAGAGTCCCCGGGGCTGGAAAATATCCCGCAAGTTCCGGGAAATCGAGTCGAAGTTGGTCAAAATCACGAAGCGCGTAAGGCGGTTTTGGCTACTCTATCAGTCTTAAAGTGAAGTGGGGCTATATTTCGGCTAAGAAGGTCGAAGGTAAGCGTTCAAAAATTTTTGGTGTCTCCATTTCACTGCAAACCAAGGAATACAGGAGTTAGTTTAGAGTCTACGGGACTGGAAAATATCCCCCAAGCTCCGGGAAATCAAGCCGAAGTTGGTCAAAATCACGAGGCGTGTTAGTTGGTCCCGGCTAGACTATCAGTCTTAAAGTTAAGTGGGGCTATATTTTGGACCAGAAGCTCGAAAGTGAGCGTTCAAATATTTTTGCTGTGTCCATTTCACTGCAAACCAAGGCCATCAGAAGTTAGTTTAGAGTCCCCGGGACTGGAAAATATCCCCCAAGTTCCGGCAAATCTTGCCGAAGTTGGTCAAAATCACGATGCGCGTAAGGCGGTGTCGGCTACTCTATCAGTCTCAAAGTGAAGTGGGGCTATATTTCGGCATAAGAGCTCGAGACCCAGCGTGCAATCATTTTACCTGTGTCTATTTTTCTGCAAACTAAGGCCATCAGGAGTTAGTTTACAGTCCCGGAAACTGGAAAATATCCCCCAGGTTTCGGGAAATCGAGCCAAAGTTGGTCAAAATCACGATGCGCGGGAGGTGATCTCGGCTGCTCTTTAGTCTCAAAATAAAGTGGGGCTACACTTCGGCCTGAAAGCTCGAAACCGAGCGTGCGATCGTTTTACCTGTGTCCATTTCTCTGAAAACCAAGGCCATCAGAAGTTAGTTTAGAGTCCCCGGGACTAAAAAACTATTCCTGAAGTTCCGGGAAATCGAGCCAAAGTTGGTCAAAATCACGTTGCGGGTAAATCGGTCTCGGCTACTCTTTCAGTCTTAAAATGAAGTGGGGCTATATTTCGGCCTAGAAGCTCGAAATCGAGCGTTCAAGTATTTTTCCTCTGTCCATTTCACTGAAAACCAAGGCAATCACGACTTAGTTTAGAGTCCGCGGGACTGGGAAATATCCCCCACGTTCCGGGAAATCGAGCCAAAGTTGGTCAAAATCACGATGCGCGTAAGGCGGTCTCGGCTACTCTTTCAGTCTTAAAATGAAGTGGGGCTATATTTCGGCCTAGAAGCTCGAAATCGAGCGTTCAAGTATTTTTCCTCTGTCCATTTCACTGAAAACCAAGGCAATCACGACTTAGTTTAGAGTCCGCGGGACTGGGAAATATCCCCCACGTTCCGGGAAATCGAGCCAAAGTTGGTCAAAATCACGATGCGCGTAAGGCGGTCTCGGTTACTCTATCAGTCTTAAAATAAAGTGGGACTATATTTCGGCCTAGAAGCTCGAAACCAAACGTTCAAATATTTTTCGTCTGTCTATTTCACTCAAAACCAAGGCCATCACAAGTTAATTTAGAGTCCGCGGGACTGGGAAATATTCCCCAAGTTCCGGGAAATCGAGCCAAAGCTGGTCAAAGTGACGATGCGCGTAAGGCGGTCTCGGCTACTGTATGAGTCTTAAAATGAAGTGGGGCTATATTTCGGCCTAGAAGCTTGAAACCGAACTTTCAAATATTTTTCCTCTGTCTATTTCACTCAAAACTTAGGCCATCAGGACTTAGTTTATAGTCCGCGGGACTGGAAAATATCCCGCAAGTTCCGCGAAATCGAGCCAAAGTTGGGCAAAATCACGATGCGCGTAAGGCGGTCTTGGGTACTCTATTAGTCTTAGAATGAAGTGGGGCTATATTTCGGCCTAGAAGCTCGAAACCGAGCGTTCAAATATGTTTCCTCTGTCCATTTCACTGAAAACCAAGGCCATCAGGAGTTAGTTTAGAGTTGCCGGGACTGGAAAATATCTCCAAGTTCCGGGAAATCGAGCCAAAGTTGGTCAAAATCACATAGCGAAAGGTGGTCTCGGCAACTCGATCAGTCTTAAAATGAAGTAGGGCTATATTTTGGCCTAAAAGCTAGAAACCGAGCGTTCAAATATTTTTCCTCTGTCCATTTCAATGAAAACCAAGGCCATCACGAGTTAGTTCAGAGTCCTTGGGAATAGAAAATATCCTCCTATTTCCGGGAAATGGAGCCAAAGTTGGTCAAAATCACGATGCGCGTAAGGCGGTCTCGGCTGCTCTATCAGTCTTAAAATGAAGTGGGTCTATATTTCGGCCTAGAAGCTCGAAACCGAGCGTTCAAATATTTTTCCTCTGTCCATTTCACTTAAAATCAAGGCCATCAGAAGTTAATTTAGAGTCCCCGGGACTGGAAAATATGCAAGAAGTACTGGGAAATCGAGCCAAACTTGGTCAAAGTGACGATGCGCGTAAGGCGGTCTTGGCTACTCTATCAGTCTTAAAATGAAGTGGGGTTATATTTCGGCCTACAATGCAAGCTTAAAACCGAGCGTTCAAATATTTTTCCTCTGTCCATTTCACTGAAAACCAAGGCAATCACGAGTTAGTTTAAAGTCCCTGGGACTGGAAATTATCGCCCAAGTTCCGGGAAATCGAGCCAAAAAGGTCAAAATCACGGTACGCGTAAGGCGGTCTCAGCTACTCTATGAGTCTTAAAATGAAGTGGGGCTATATTTTGGCCTAGAATCTCGAAACCGAGCGTTCAAATATTTTTCCTCTGTCCATTTTACTAAAAACCTATGCCATCACGAAATAGTTTAGAGTCCCCGGGACTGGAAAATATCTCCCAAGTTCCGGGAAATCGAGCCAAAGTTGGTCAAAATCACGATGCGGGGAAGGCGCTCTCGGCTACTCTATCATTTTTAAAATGAAGTGGGGCTATATTTCGGCTAAGAAGCTCGAAACCGAACGTTCAGATATTTTTCCTCTCTCCATTTCACTGAAAACCAAGGCCATCACAAGTTGGTTTAGATTCCCTGGGACTGAAAAATATCCCCCAAGTTCCGGCAAATCGAGCTAAAGTTGGTCAAAATCACAATGCGCGTAAGGCGGTCTCGGCTGCTCTATCAGTCTTAAAATGAGGTGGGGCTATATTTCGGCCTAGAAGCTCGAAACCGAGCATTCAAATATTTTTCCTCTGTGCATTTCACTAAAAACGAAGGCCATCACGAGTTAGTTTATAGTCCCTGGGACTGGAAAATATACCAGATGTTCCGGAAAATCGAGCCAAAGTTGGTCAAATGCACGATGCGCGTAAGGCGGTCTCGGCTACTCTATGAGTCTTAAAATGAAGTGGGGCTATATTTCGGCGTAGAAGCTCGGAACCGAGGGTTTAAAAATTTTTCCTCTGTCCATTTCACTGAAAACCAAGGCCATCACGACTTAGTTTAGAGTCCCCGGGACTAGAAAATATCCCCGAAATTCCGGGAAATAGAGCCAAAGTTGGTCAATATCACGATGCGCGTAAGGCGGTCCCGGCTACTCTATCAGTCTTAAAATAAAGTGAGGCTCTATTTCGGCCTAGAAGCTCGAAACCGAGTGTTGAAATATCTTTCCTCTATCCATTTCACTGAAAACCAAGGCCATCACGAGTTAGTTTAAACTCCCCGGGACTGGAACATATCCACCAAGTTCCGGGAAATCGAGCCAAAGTTGGTCAAAATGACGATGCGCGTAAGGCGGTTTTGGCTACTCTATCAGTCTTAAAATGAAGATTTTGCCTTCACTACACAAGCGAAGACACTGAAAGGTTGAGGCATGGGCGCGTTGGTCAGCCAGGCCCAAGATGTGTTTTATTTGCGACAATAAGCTTAGAACAAAGTCGATAAGAGATACATTAAGTAAAGTCCTACATGCGCCAAAGCCGGACACGTAAACCCCAAAAACCTTTTGTTAGGAAAAATAGGGACCGTGTACCCTCGACCAAATGCAGTGGCGCCACCTTTGGGGTTTTAACGTTGACCTATAAGCAACAGAATGAAAAAAACAAATCATATGACGCTAATTTCACAATAACAATAAACCTTATGGGAAAGTGCTAGTGGCCTTGTAGCGGCCTTGTACCTAGCCTTATAGCTAGCCTTGTACCTAGCCTTGTACTGCTCCTCATTGCTCTTTTTGTTGATGTGAGGAACGGAATCTCGCTTCAGCCTCTTAATCTCTGACATCTGTTGGGAAGTGATGGACTCGTTAGACCGTTTGAGGTCAGAAATCGAAGTATTTATGAGATCTTTGATCTGAACGATAAGATCTTGGTTGTTTTCAGCGATGACTTTCCTGACGCCTGCTTCATCCATAAATAGCCAAGGAAAAGTGATGAAGAGAAGAAATAAACCTTATGGGAAAGTGCTAGTGGCAAGGCTGACCGTAGAATGTCACAAGTTTCTCAACCGTCTCTTTTTACAAACGTACTACCCATGAGCCTTCGCGTACTACTCTCCCACCCAGTTCTCTGTTCCGTGATGGCAAAATATTAATTTATGTCAATACCGATTATCACAAATTACTTTAGGTTATATTTCGGCCTAGAAGCTCGAAACCGAGCGTTCAAATATTTTTCCTCTGTCCATTTCACTGAAAACCAAGGCCATCACGAGTTAGTTTAGAGTCCCCGGGACTGGAAAATATCCCCCAAGTTCCAGGAAATCGAGCCAAACTTGGTCAAAATTTACGATGCGCGTAAGGCGGTCATGGTCTCGGCTACTCTGTCAGACTTAAAATGAAGTGGGGGTATATTTCGGCCTAGAACCTCGAAACCGAGCATTCAAATATTTTTCCTCTGTCCATTTCACTGATGACCAAGGCCATCCCGAGTTAGTTTAAAGTCCCCAGGACTGGAAAATATCCCCCAAGTTCCGCGAAATCGAGCCAAAGTTAGTCAAAATCGCGATCCAGGCCTAGCGACTCTCAACTAATTCCAGAAGACTTTGGTTTTCTGTCAAATGGACAGAGGAAAAATATTTGAACGCTTACTTTGGAGCAATCTGACCGAAATATAGCCCCACTTAATTTTAAGACTGAAAAAGTCGCCGAAACCGCCTTGCGCGCAGCGTGATTTTGACCAACTTTGGGTCGATTTGGAGAAACTTGAGCGATATTTCCCAGCAATAGGGACTCTAAACTAATTCTGGAAGACTTTGGTTTTTACTCAAATGGACAGAGGAAAAATAATTGAACGGTTACTTTGGAGAAATCTGGCCGAAATATAGTCCCACTTAATTTTAACACTGAAAAAGTGGACGAAACCGCCTTGCGCGCAACGTGATATTGACCAACTTTAGGTCGACTTGCAGGAACTTGGGCGATATTTCCCAGCCCTAGGGACTCTAAACTAATTCCGGAAGACTTTGGTTTTCAGTCAAATGGACAGAGGAAAAATAATTGAACGCTTACTTTGGAGCAATCTGGCCGAAATATAGTCCCACTTAATTTTAACACTGAAAAAGTAGCCAAAAGCACCTTGCGCGCAGCGTGATTTTGACCAACTTTGGGTCGATTTGCAGCAACTTGAGCGATATTACCCAGCCCTAGGGACTCTAAACTAATTCCGGAAGACTTTGGTTTTCAGTCAAATGGACAGAGGAAAAATAATTGAACGCTTACTTTGGAGCAATATGAGTTAATATGGCCGAAATATAGCCCCACTAAACTGACTTAGTGAGTATGACTAGAAAGTCGCGGAGATCGGGCTGCGCGCAGCGTGATTTTGACCAACTTTGGGCCGATTTCTAGGAAGTTGGGCGATATTTCCCAATCCTAGGAACTCTAAACTAATTCGAGAAGACTTTGGTTCTCAGTGAAATGGCAAGAAGAAAAATAATTGAACGCTTTCTAATGAGCAGTCTAGCCGAAATATTAATTGTCTCAGTGAGTATGACTTGAACGTCGCCGTGACCGCGCTACGCGCAGGGTGATTTTGACCAACTTTGGGCCAATTTCCAGAGACTTAAGCGATATTTCCCAGTCTTGGGAAGTCTAAACTAATTCGACAAGACTTTGATTTGCAGTGAAATGGCCAGAACAAAAATAATTGAACGCTTAGTTATGAGCAGTCTAGCCGAAATATTAACTCACTTAGTGACTATAACTAGAAAGTCGCCGAGACCGGGCTACGCGCAGCGTGATTTTGACCAACTTTGGGTCGATTTCTAGGAACTTGGGCGATATTTCCCAATCCTAGGAACTCTAAACTAATTCGAGAAGACTTTGGTTTTCAGTGAAATGGCCAGAAGAAGAAAAATTGAACGTTTACTTATGAGCAGTCTAGCCAAAATATTAACTGACTTAGTGACTATGCCTAGAGGGTCGCCGAGACCCCGCTACGCGTAGGGTGATTATGGCCAACTTTGGGTTGATTTCCAGGAACTTGAGCGATATTTCCGAGTCCTAAAAGCTCTAAACTAATTCGCGAAGACTTTGGTTTGCAGTGAAATGGCCAGGAGAAAAATAATTGAAGGCTTACTTATGAGTAGTCTGGCCCAAATATTAACTCACTTAGTGATTGTGAGTAGAAAGTCGCCGAGACCGGGCGCGCAGCGTGATTTTGACCAACTTTGGGCCGATTTCCAGGAATTGGGCCATATTTCCGAGTCCCAGGGACTCTAAACTAATTCGAAAAGACTTTGCTTTTCAGTGAAATGGCCAGAAGAAATATTATTGAACGCTTACTTATGAGCAGTTTGGGCGAAATACTAATAACTCACTTAGTGACTATGGCTAGAAAGTGGCCGAGACCGGGCTACGCGCAGGGTGATTTTGACCATTTTTGGGTCGATTTCCAGGATCTTCTGACATATTTCCGAATCTCAGGGACTGTAAAGTAATTCGGAAAGACTTTGGTTTTCAGTGAATTTCCCAGAAGAAAAATTATTGAACGCTTACTTATGAGGAGTCTGGCCGGAATATTAACTGACTTAGTGACTCCAAAAAACCAAAGTTTGTGTTGTTAACTTGCTTGCTGCCATTTTTGACGACCGAAGGATCAAGGGTTTTAGAGAAAAAGGTGAATGAAACTCAGGCATCAAAAACTGTGTTCAGCCACCTTAAGGACTCTCAAAGTGCTCAATTTAAAGAGTGTTAAACTACGCACTTAAAGAAGTGTTGAAGCGCGCAATGAATTTAACCGGGGCTATATATTTCGGCCAGCATGCACATAACCAAGCTTAAGATTATTCTTACTCTGCCTATTTCACTGCAAGCCGAGACCTTCTCGAGTTAGTTATAAGTCCCTGGGACTCGAATTTATCGTCGAAGCTCTCTGAAATTGACCCTTACTAGGTCAAAATCAAGGTGTGCGTAGCCCGGTCTCTGCAACTTTCCAGTCTCTAAGTGAGTTTAACAGAGGCTATATATTTCGGCCAGACTGCACATAAACAAGCTTGCGATTATTTTTCCTCTGCCGATTACACTGAAAGCCAAGGCCTTCTCGAGTTAGTTCAAAGTCCCTGGAACTCGGATTTATTGTCGAGGCTCTTGGAAATCGACCCTAAGTAGGTCAAAATCAAGGTGGGCATAGCCCGATCTCTACGACTTTCCAGTCTCTAAGCGAGTTGAAGAGGGTTATATTTCGGCCAGTCTGCACATAACCAAGCTTGCAATTATTTTTCCTCTGCCGATTTCACTGAACGCCATGGTCTTCTCGAGTTCGTTTTGAGTCCCTAGGACTCGGAAATATCGTCCAAGCTCTTGGAAATCGGATTTACGGAGTTACGTCTTTCTAGTGTGGATTGTTTTCGCAAATCTTCGTTTCTCCGTTGGGTAAGACTTTTTCCACGGGGTGACACCCTTAAAAATGAAGAATACAAAAGCATAAACTGATACGACGAAGAATAATAATCATCATCATCATCATCATCATCAACTTTATTTATTGAGGGTAGCACATAACAGTAATAAGTGAAAAACCAGTGGCCCTCATATAAATAATTTTACAAAATAAAAGAAAAACACAAGTTGAAAATTAAAAATATAGAAACTGATTCTCAAATATGGAACGATTATATAAAAATAACTGAAATATGAGATACACTAAAATATTGAAAAGCAAAGCATCTTAAAAGACTGAAAGAAAAGCCGAGACCGCCTTAGGCGCATCGTGATTTTGAGCAACTTTGGGTCAATTTGCTGGAACTTGGGGATGTTTTCCAGTTTCAGTGACTCTAAATTAGCTCCTGATGGCCTTAGTTTTCAGTGAAATAGACACAGGTAAAACGACCGAACGCTGGGTGTCGAGTTTCTAGGCCGAAATATAGCCCCACGTCATTTCAAGACTAAAAAAGCAGCCGAGACCGCCTTACGCGCATCGTGATTTTCAGCAACTTTGGCTCGATTTGCCGGAACTTGGGGAATATTTTCCAGTCCCGGGGACTCTAAACTAACTCCTGATGACCTTAGTTTTCAGTTAAACGGACAGCGGTAAAAGGAGCGCACGCTGGGTGTCGAGTCTCTAGGCCGAAATATAGCCCCACTTCAGTTTAAGACTGAAAGAGTAGCCGAGACCGCCTTACGCGCATCGTGATTTTCAGCAACTTTGTCTCGATTTGCCGGAACTTGGGGGATATTTTCCACTCCCGGGACTCCAAACTAATTCCTGATGGCCTTAGTTTTAAGTGAAATGGACACAGGTAAAAGGACTCCACGCTAGGTGTCGAGCTTCTAGGCCGAAATATAGCCTCACTTCACTTCAAAACTAAAAGAGTAGTCAAGACCGCCTTACGCGCATCGTGATTTTAAACAACCTTGGCTCGATTTGCCGGAACTTAGGGGATATTTTCCAGTGTCGGGGACTCTAAACTAACTCCTGATGGCCTTAATTTTCAGTGAAATGGACACAGGTAAAAGGAGCGCGCGCTCGGTCTCGAGCTTCTAGGCCGAAATAAAGCCTTACTGCATTTTAAGACTGAAAGAGTAGCCGAGACCGCCTTACGCGCATCGTGATTTTCAGCAACTTTCGCTCGATCTGCCGGAACTTGGATGATATTTTCCAGTCCCGGGGACTCTAAACTAACTCCTGATTGCCTTAGTTTTCTGAGAAATGGACACAGGTAAAAGGAGCGCTCACTCGGTGTCGAGCTTCTAGTCAGAAATATAGCCCCACTTCATTTTAAGACTACAAGAGTAGCCGAGACCGCCTTACGCGCAACGTGATTTTCCGCAACTTTGGCTTGATTTGCCGGAACTTGGGCAATCTTTTCCAGTCCCGGGGACTCTAAACTAACCCCTGATTCCCTTAGTTTTCAGTGACATGGACACAGGTAAAAGGAGCGCTCGCTCAGTGTCGAGCTTCCAGGCCCAAATATAGCCCCACTTCATTTTAAGACTAAAACAGCAGCCGAGACCGCCTTACGCGCATCGTGATTTTCAGCAACTTTGGCTCAAATTGCCGGAACTTGGGGGATATTTTCCAGTCCCAGGGACTCTAACCTAACTCCTGACGGCCTTAGTTTTCAGTGAAATGGACACAGGAAAAAGGAGTGCACTCTCGGTGTCAAGCTTCTAGGCCGAAATGTAGCCCCACTTCATTTTAAGACTGAAAGAGTAGCGGAGACCGCCTTAGGCGCATCGTGATTTTGAGCAACTTTGGCTCGATTCGCCGGAACTTGGGGGATATTTTCCTGTCCCGAGGACTCTAAACTAACTCCTGATGGCCTTAGTTTTCAGTAAAATGGACAAACGCAAAAGGAGGGCACGCTCGGTGTCGAGCTTTTAGAGCGAAATATATCCCCACTTCATTTTAAGACTGAGAGAGTAGCCTAGACCGCCTTTCGCGCACCGTTATTTTGAGCAACTTTGGCTCGATTTCCCGGAACTTGGGGAATATTTTCTAGTCCCGGGCTCTCTAAGCTAACTCCTGATGGGCTTGGGTTTCAGTGAAAAGGACACAGGTTAAAGGAGCGCGCGCTCGGTGTCGAGCTTCTAGGCCGAAATAAAGCCTTACTGCATTTTAGGACTGCAAGAGTAGCCGAGACCGCCTTACGCGCATCGTGACTTTCAGCAACTTTGGCTCGATTTGCCGGAACTTGGGGAAATTTTCTAGTCCCGGGGACTCGAAACTAACTCCTGATGGCCTTAGCTTTCAGTGAAATGGACACAGGCTAAAGGAGCGCACGCTCGGTGTCGAGCTTCTAGGACAAAATATAGCCCCACTTCTTTTTAAGACTGAAAGAGTGGCCGAGACCGCCTTACGCGCATGCTTATTTTGAGCAACTTTGGCTCGATTTGCCGGAAGTTGGGAAATATTTTCTAGTCCCGGGGACTCTAAACTAACTCCTAATGGCCTTAGGTTTCAGTGAAAAGGACACAGGCAAAAGAAGCGCACGCTCGGTGTGGAGCTTCTAGGCCGAAATATAGCCCCACTTTATTTTAACACTGAAAGAGTAGCCGAGACCACCTTACGCGCATCGTGATTTTCAGTAACTTTCGCTCGATTTGCCGGAATTTGGGCGAAATATTCCAGTCCGGGGGACTCTAAACTAACTGCTGATGGCCTTAGTTTTAAGTGAAATGGACACAGGCAAAAGAAGGGCACGCTTGGTGTCGATCTTCTAGGCCGAAATATAGCCCCACTTTATTTTAAGACTAAAAGAGTAGCCAAGACCGTTTTACGCGCGTCGTGATTTCGAGCAACTTTGGCTCAATTTGCCGGAAAATGGGGAATATTTTCCATTCCCGGGGACTCTAAACTAACTCCTGATGGCCTTGGTTTGGAGTGAAATTGACACAGCAAAACTTTGTTAACGCTCCCTTTCGAGGTTCTGTGCCGAAATATAGCCCCACTTTACTTTAAGACCCATAGAGTAGCCGAAACCACCTTGCGCGCATCTTGATTTTGACCAACTTCAGCTCAATTTCCCGGAACTTGGGGGATCTTTTCCAGTCCCGGGTACTTTAAACTAACTCCTGATGACCTTGTTTTGCAGTGAATTGGACAAAGCAAAACCTCTTAAACGCTCACTTTCGAGCTCCTGGGCCGAAATATAGCCCCACTTTACTTTAAGACTGAAAGAGTAGCCGAGATCCCCTTACGCGCATTGTGATTTTGACCAACTTCGGCTCTATTTCCCGGAACTTTGGCGATATTTTCCAGTCCGGGGAACTGTAAACTAACTCTTGATGGCCTTGGTGTGCAGTGAAATAGACACATGTAAAACGATGGCACGCTCAGTTTCAAGCTTCTAGGCCGAAATATAGCCCCACTTCACTTAAACACTGAAAGAGTAGCCGAGACGCGCCTTACGCGCATCGTGATTTTCACCAACTTCGGCTGGATTTCCCGGAGCTTGGGGGATATTTTCCAATCCTGATGGCCTTGGCTTGCAGTGAAATGGACACAGCAAAACTTTTTGAACGCTCACTTTCGAGCTTCTGGGCCGAACTATAGCCCCACTTCACTTTAAGACTGAAAGAGTAGCCGAGACCGCGTTACGCGCATCGTGATTTTCACCAACTTCGGCTGGATTTCCCGGAGCTTGGGAGATATTTTCCAATCCTGATGGCCTTGGCTTGCAGTGAAATGGACACAGCAAAACTTTTTGAATGCTCACTTTCGAGCTTCTGTGCCGAACTATAGCCCCACTTCACTTTAAGACTTAAAGAGTAGCCGAGACGCGCCTTACGCGAATCGTGATTTTGACAAACTTCGGCTAGATTTCCCAGAGCTTGGGGGATATTTTCCACTCCGGATGGCCTTGGCTTGCAGTGAAATGGACACAGCAAAACGTTTTGAACGCTCAATTTTGAACTTCTAAGCGGAAATATCGCCCCACTTCACTTTAAGACTTAAAGAGTAGCCGAGACCGCCTTACGCGCATCGTGATTTTGACCATCTTCGGCTCGATTTGCCGGAACTTGGGGTATATTTTCCATTCCCGGGAAATCTGAACTAACTCCTGATGGCCTTGGTTTGCAATTGTGAAGATATTTTCCAGCCCCGAGGACTCTAAAGTAACTCCTGATGGCTTTGGGTTGCAGTGAAATAGAGAGAGAAAAACATTTCAAACACTCACTTTCGAGCTTCTGGGCCGAAATATAGCCCCACTTTACTTTAAGACTGAAAGAGTAGCCGAGACCGCAATACGCGCATCGTGATTTTGACCAAGGAACTTGGGGCTATTTTCCAGTCCCGGAGAGTCTAAGCTAACTCCTGATGACCTTGGTTTGCAGTGAAATGGACACAGGTAAAACGATCGCATGTTCGGGTTCGAGCTTCTGGGCCGAGATATAGCCGCACTTCACTTTAAGACTGAAAGAGTAGCCGAGACCGCGTTACGCGCATCGTTATTTTGACCAACTTCGGCTCGATTTGCCGGAACTTGGCGTATATTTTCCATTCCCGGGAAATCTAAACTAACTCCTGATGGCCTTGGTTTGCAGTAAAATGGACACAGCAAAACTTTTTGAACGCTCAATTTTGAACTTCTAAGCGGAAATATCGCCCCACTTCACTTTAAGACTTAAAGAGTAGCCGAGACCGCCTTACGCGCATCGTGATTTTGACCATCTTCGGCTCGATTTGCCGGAACTTGGGGTATATTTTCCATTCCCGGGAAATCTGAACTAACTCCTGATGGCCTTGGTTTGCAATTGTGAAGATATTTTCCAGCCCCGAGGACTCTAAAGTAACTCCTGATGGCTTTGGGTTGCAGTGAAATAGAGAGAGAAAAACATTTCAAACACTCACTTTCGAGCTTCTGGGCTGAAATATAGCCCCAATTCACTTTAAGACTGAAAGAGTAGCCGAGATCCTCTTACGCGCATCCTCAATTTAAGAAAATTCAGCTCGATTTCCCGGAACTTGGAGGATGTTTTCCAGTCCCGGGGACTCTAAACTAGTTCCTGATGGCCTTGGTTTGCAGCGAAATAGACACAGGTAGAACGATCGGACGCTCGGTTTCGAGCTTGTGGGCCGAAGTATAGCCCCACTTCACTTTAAGAGTGAAAGAGTAGCCGAGACCGCCTTAGGCGCATCGTGATTTTGACGAACTTCGCCTAAATTTACCGGAACTTGGGGGATATTTTCCAGTCCCGGGGACTCTAAACTAACTTATGATGGCCTTGATTAGCAGTGAAATGGACACAGCATAACTTTTTCAACGCTCACTTTCGAGCTTCTGGGCCAAAATATACCCCCACTTCACTATAAGACTGAAAGAGTAGCCGAGACCGCCTTACGCGCATCGTGATTTTGAATAACTACAGCTCGATTCCCCGGAACTTGGAGGATATTTTCCAGTCCCGGGGACTCTAAATTAGCTCTTGCTGGCCTTGGTTTGCAGTGAAAGGGACACAGCAAAACTTGTTGAACGCTCGGTTTCGAGCTTATCGGCCGAAAAATAGCCCCACTTCACATAAGACTGAAAGAGTAGCCGAGACCGCTTTACGCGCATCGTGGTTTTGACCAACTTCGCCTCGATTTGCCGGAACTTGGGGGATATTTTCCAGTCCCGGGGACTCTAAACTAACTTATGATGGCCTTGATTAGCAGTGAAATGGACACAGCATAACTTTTTGAACGCTCACTTTCGAGCTTCTTGGCCAAAATATAGCCCCACCTCACTTTAAGACTGAAACAGTAGGAAGGCCGCCTTACGCGCATCGTGATTTTGACCAACTTCGGCTCAATTTCCCAGAACTTGAAGGATATTTTCCATTCCCAGGGACTCTAAACTAACTCGTTATGGCCTTGGTTTACAGTGAAATGGACACAGCAAAACTTTTTGAACGCTCACTTTCGAGCTTCTGGACCGAAATATAGCCGCACTTCACTTTAAGACTTAAAGAGTAGCCAAGAACGCCGTACGCCCATCGTGATTTTCATCAACTTTGGCTCGATTTGCCGGAACTTGGGGGATATTTTCCAGCCCCGGCGACTCTAACCTAACTCCTGATGGCCTTAGTTTTGAGTGAAATGGACACAGGTAAAAGGAGCGCACGCTCGGTGTCGAGCTGCTACGAAGAAATATAGCCCCATTTTATTCTAAAACTGAAAGAGTAGCCGAGACCGCCTTAAGCGCATTATAATTTTGAGCAACTTTGGCTCGATTTGCCGGAACTTGGGCAATCTTTTCCAGTCCCGGGGACTCTAAACTAACTCCTGATGGCCTTAGTTTTCGGTGAAATGGACACAGGGAAAAGGGGCGCACGCTGGGAGTCGAGCTTCTAGGCCAAAATATACCCCCACCTCATTTTAAGACTAAAAGAGTAGCCGAGACCGCCTTACGCGCATCGTGATTTTCAGCAACTTTGGCTCGATTTGCCGGAACTTGGAGGATATTTTCCAATCCCAGGAACTCTAAACTAACTCCTGATGGCATTAGTTTTAGGTGAAACGGGCACAGGTAAAAGAACCTCACGCTGGGTGTGGAGCTTCTAGGCCAAAATATAGCCCCACTTTATTTTAAGACTGAAAGAGTAGCCGAGACCGCCTTACGCGCATCGTGATTTTCAGCAACTTTGGCTCGATTTGCCAGAACTTTGAGGATATTTTTGAGTCCTCGAGACTCTACACTATCTCCTGATGGCCTTAGTTTGCAGTGAAAATGGACACAGGTAAAAGGAGCGCACGCTCGGTGTCGATCTTCTAGGCCGAAATATGGCCCCACTTCATTTTGAGACTTAAAGAGTAGTCGAGGGCGCCCTACGCGCAACGTGGTTTTCAGCAACTTTGGCTCGATTTGCCGGAACTTGGATGATATTTTCCAGTCCCGACGACTCTAAAATAACTCCTGATGGCCTTGGTTTTCGGTGAAATGGACACAGGTAAAAGGAGCGCACGCTGGGAGTCGAGCTTGTAGGCCAAAATATACCCCCATTTCAATTTAAGACTAAAAGAGTAGCCGAGACCGCCTTACGTGCATCGTGATTTTCAGCAACTTTGGCTCGATTTGCCGGAACTTGGAGGATATTTTCCAATCCCAGGAACTCTAAACTAACTCCTAATGGCCTTAGTGTTCAGTGACATGGACACAGGTAAAAGATGCGCACGCTGGGATTCGAGCTTCTATGCCGAAATATAGCCCCACTTTATTTTAAGACTGAAAGAGTAGCCGAGACCGCCTTACGCCCATGTGATTTTGAGTAACTTTGGCTCGATTTGACGGAAATTGTGGGATATTTCCCAGTCCCGGGGTCTCTAAACTAACTCCTGATGGCCTTAGTTTTTAGTGAAATGGAAACAGGGAAAAGGGAAGCAGGCTGGGTTTCGAGCTTTTAGGCCGAAATATAGCCCCACTTTATTTTAAGACTGAGAGAGTAGCCGAGACCGCCTAACGCGCATCGTGATTTTTAGCGACTTTGGCTTGATTTGCCGGAACTTGGAGGATATTTTCCAATCCCAGCACCTCTAAACTAACTCGTCATGGCCTTACTTTTCACTGAAATGGACACATTTAAAAGGAGCGCACGCTGGGTGTCGAGCGTCTAGGCCGAAATATAGCCCCACTTCATTTTAAGACTAAAAGACTAGCCAAAACCGCCTTACACGCATCGTGATTTTCAGCAACTTTGGCTCGATTTGCCGTAACGAGGAAGAAATTTTTAGTCCTGGGGACACTAAAGTAATTGCTGATGGCCTTAGTTTTCAGTGAAATGGACACAGGTAAAAGGAGCGCGCGCTCGGTGTCGAGCTTCTACGCTAAAATATAGCCCCACTTCAACTTAAGACTGAAAAAGTAGCCGAGACCGCCTTACGCGCATCGTGATTTTCTGCAAATTTGGCTCGATTTGCCGAAACTTGGGGGATATTTTCTAGTCCCGAGAACTCTAAACTAACTGCTGATTCCCTTAGTTTTCAGTGAAATGGACACAAATAAAAGGAGCGCTCGGTCGGTGTCGAGCTTCAAGGCGGAAATATAGCCCCACTTCATTTTAAGACTAAAAGAGTAGCCGAGACCGCCTTACGCGCATCGTGATTTTGAGCAACTCTGGCTCGATTTTCGGGAACTTGGAGGATATTTTCCGGTCCCGGGGACTCGAAGCTAACTCCTAATGGCCTTAGTCCTTGGTGAAATGGACACAGGTAGAAGGAGCGCACGCTCGTTTCTGAGGTTCTAGGCCAAAATATAGGCCCACTTCATTTTTAGACTGAAAGAGTAGCCGAGACCGCCTTGCCCGCATCGTGATTTTCAGCAACTTTGGCTCGATTTGCCCAAACTTGAGGGGTATTTTCCAGTCCCCGGGGCTCTAAACTAACTCCTGATTGCCTTAGTTTTCAGTAAAATGGACAAAGGTAAAAGGAGCGCACGCTAGATGTCGAGCTTCTAATCCGAAATATAGCCCCAATTCACTTTAAGACTCATAGAGTAGCGGAACCGCCTTGCGCGCATCGTGATTTTCACCAACTTGGGCTTAATTTCCCGGAACTTGGGGGATATTTTCCTGTCCAGGGGACTCTAAACTAACTCTCTGGTCTTGGTTTGCAGTGAAATGGACACACCAAAACGTTTTGAACGCTCACTTTTCACCTTCTGGGCCGACATATAACCCTACTTAACTTTAAGACTGAAAGTCTTAAGGAGAGCGCCTTGCATGCATCGTGATTTTGACCAACTTCGGCTCGATTTCGCGGAACTTGGGGGATATTTTCCAGTCCCGGGGACTCTAAACTAACTCTTGATGGCCTTAGATTGCAGTGAAATGGACACAGCAAAACTTTTAGAACGCTCACTTCAGAGCTCCTGGGCCGAAATATAGCCCCACGTCACTTTAGGACTGAAAGACTAGCCGACAGCGCCTTGCGCGCATCGTGATTTTGACGAACTGCAACTCGATTTCCCGTAACTTGCAGCATATGTTCGAGTCCCGGGGACTCTAAACTAACTCCAGATGGCCTTGCTTTGCAGTGAAATGGACACAGCAAAACTCTTTGAGCGCTCACTTTCGGGCTTCTGGGAAGAAATATAGCCCCACTTCATTTTAAGACTCTTAGAGTAGCCGAGACCCCTTTACGCGCAACGTGATTTTGACCAACTTTAGTTGGATTTCCCGGAACTTGGGCGACATTTTCCAGTCCCGGGCTCTCTAACCTAACTCCTGATGGCCTTGGTTTGCAGTGAAATTAACACAGATAAAAGCATCGGACGCTCGGTTTCGAGCTTCTAGGGCGAAATATAGGCCCACCTCACTTTAAGACTGAAAGACTAGCCTAGACCGCCTTATGCGCATCGTGATTTTCACCAACTTCGGCTTCATTTCTCGGAACTTGTGAGATATTTTCCAGTCCCGGGGACGCTAAACTAACTCCTGATTGTCTTGTTTTGCAGTGAAATGGACACAGCAAAACGTTTTGAATGCTCATTTTCGAGCTTCTGAGTCGAAATATAGCCCGACTTCACTTAAAGACATAGAGTAGCGAAGACCGCCTTACGCGCATTGTGCTTTTGACCAAATTCGGCTCGATTTCCCGTAAATAAGGGGGATATTTTCCAGTCCTGGGGACTCTAAACTAACTCCTGATTGCCTTGGTTTGCAGTGAAATGGACACAGCAAAACTTTTTGAACGCTCACTTTTGAGCTCCTGGGACGAAATATAGCCCCACTTCACTTTAAGACTGAAAGACTAGCCAAGACCGCCTTGCGCGCATCGTGATTTTGACCAAGTTCGGCACGATTTACGGGAATTTGGGGGATATTTTTCAGTCCCGGGGACTCTAAACTAATTCCTGATGGCTTTGGTTTGCAGTGACATTGACACAGCAAAACTTTTTGGACCCTCGTTTTCAAACTTTTAGGAAAAAATATGGCGCCACTTTACTTTAACACTCATAGAGTGAGCCGAGACCGCCCTGCGCGTATCGTGATTTTGACCAACTTCGGCTAAATTTCCCGCAGCCTGACCGACTTGGCAAGCTTCTAGGCCAAAAAATAGCCTAACTTCATTTTAAGACTGAAAGAATAGCCGAGAACGCCTTACGCGCATCGTGATGTTCAGCAACTTTGGGTCTATTTGCCGGAACTGGGGGAATATTTTCCAGTCCCAGGGACTCTAAACTAACTCCGGATACCCTTATTTTTGAGTGAAATGGACATAGGCAAAAGGAGCGCATGCTCGGTGTCGAGCTTCTAGGCCGAATTATAGCCCAACTTTCCGCCTTACGCGCATCGTGATTTTGAGCAACTTTGGCTAGATTTGCCGGAACTTCGGGAATATTTTCCAGTCCAGGGGACTCTAAACTAACTCCTGATTGCCTTATTTCTCGGTGAAATGGAGACAGGTAAACGGAGCGCACGCTCGCTGTAGACCTTCTAGGCCGAAATATAGCCCCACGTCATTTCAAGACTGAAAGAGTCGCCGAGACCGCCTTACGCGCATCGTGATTTTCAGCAACTTTGGCCCGATTTGCCGAAATTAAGGGATATTTTCCAGTCCCGGGGACTCTAAACTAACTCTTGATGGCCTTAGTTTTCAGTGAAATCGACACAGGCAAAAAGAGTGCACGCTCGGTGTCGAGCCTCTAGGTCGAAATATAGCCCCACTTAATTTTAAGACTGAAAGAGACGCCGAGAACACCTTACGCGCATCGTGATTTTGAGCAACTTTGGCTCGATTTGCCGGAGCTTGCATGATATTTTCCAGTCCCGGGGACTCTAAACTAACTCCTGATGGCCTAAGTTTTCAGTGAAATGGACACAGGAAAAAGGAGCGCACGCTCGGTTTAGAGCTTCTAGGCTTAGATATAGCCCCTCTTCATTTTAAGACTTAAAGAGTAGCCGAGACCGCCTTACGCGCATCGTGATTTTAAGGAAGTTTGGCTATATTTGCCGGGATTTCGGCGATATTTTCCAGTCCAGGAGACTCTAAAATAACGCCAGATGGCCTTAGTTTTCCGTGAAATGGACACAGGCAAAAGGTCCGCACGCTCGGTGTCGAGCTTCCAGGCCGAAATATAGCCCCATTTCATTTTAAGACTGAAAGAGTAGCCGAGATCGCCTTACGCGCATCCTGATTTTGACCAACTTTGGCTCGATTTGCCGGAACTTGTGGGATATTTTCCAGTCCCACGGACTCTAAACTAACTCCTGACTGGCTTACTTTTCAGTGAAATGGACACAGGCAAAAGAACCGCACGCTCGGTGTCGAGCCTCTAGGCCAAACTATAGCCCCACTTTATTTTAAGACTGAAAGAATAGCCGTGACCGCCTTAAGCGCATCGTGATTTTGAGCAAGTTTGGCTCCATTTGCCGGAGCTGAGGGGATATTTTCCAGTCCCGGGGACTCTAAACTAACTCCTGATGGCCTTAGTTTTCAATGAAATGTTCACAGGCAAAAGCACCCCACGCTCGGTGTCGGGTTTCTAGCCTGAGATATAGCCCCACTTTATTTTAAGACTGAAAGAGTAGCCGAGACCGCCTTACACGCATCGTGATTTTGAGCAACTTTGGCTCGATTTGCCGGAACTTGGGGGATATTTTCCAGTCCCGGGGACTCTAAACTAACTCCTGATGGCCTTAGTTTTCAATGAAATGTTCACAGGCAAAAGCACCCCACGCTCGGTGTCGGGTTTCTAGCCTGAGATATAGCCCCACTTTATTTTAAGACTGAAAGAGTAGCCGAGACCGCCTTAAACGCATCGTGATTTTGAGCAACTTTGGCTCGATTTGCCGGAACTTGGGGGATATTTTCCAGTCCCGGGCACTCTAAACTAACTCCTTATGGCCTTAGTTTTCAGTGAAATGGATACAGGGAAAAGGAGCACACGCTCGGTTTCGAGCTTCTGGGCCGAAATATAGCCCCTCTTTATTTTAAGACAGAAAGAGTAGCGAAGACCACCTTACTCGCATCGTGATTTACAGCAACTTTGACTCAATTTGCTGAAACTTGCGAGATATTTTCCAGTCTCAGGAACTCTAAACTAACTGCTGATGGCGTTAGTTTTCAGTGAAATGGACACAGGCAAAAGAAGTGCACGCGCTGCGTCGAGCTTGTAGGTCGAAATATAGCTCCGCTTCATTTTAAGACTGAAAAAGTAGCCGAGACCACCTTACGCGAATCGCGATGTTGAGCAACTTTGGCTCGATTTCCCGGAACTTGGGGGATATTTTCCAGTCCTGGGGTCTGTAAACTAACTCCTGATGGCCTTAGTTTTCAGTGAAATGGACACAGGCAAAAGGAGCGCACGCTCGGTCTCGAGCTTCTAGGGCAAAATATAGCCCCACTTCATTTTGAGACTGAAAGAGTAACCGAGACCGCCTTACGCGCATCGTGATTTTAAGCAACTTTGGCTCGATTTGCCGGAACTTGGGGGATATTTTCCAGTCCCGGGGACTCTAAACTAACTGCTGATGGCCTTAGTTTTTAGTGAAATCGACACAGGTAAAAGTAGCGCACGCTGGGTTTCAAGCTTCTAGACCGAAATATAGCCCCACTTCATTTCAAGACTAAAAGAGTAGCCGAGACCGCCTTACGCGCATCGTCATTTTGACCAACTTTGGCTCGAATTGCCGGAACTTCAGGGACTTTTTCCAGTTCCGGGGACTCTAAACTAACTTCTCATGGCCTTAGTTTTCACTGAAATGGACACAGGTAAAAGGAGCGCACACTGGGTTTCGAGCTTGTAGGCCTAAATATAGCCCCACCTCACTTTAAGACTCATAGAGTAGGCGAGCCGCCTTGCGCGCATCGTGATTTTTACCAACTTCGGCTCTATTTCCCGGAACTTGGGGAATATTTTCCAGTCCCGGGGGCTCTAAACTAACTCCTGATGGCTTTGGTTTGCAGTAAAAGGGAGACAGGAAAACCTTTTTAAACGCTCACTTTCAAGCTTCTCGGCCAAAATATACCCCCCTTTCACTTTAAGACTCACAGAGTAGCCGAGACCGCTTTCCGCGCTCCGTGATTTTCACCAAATTCGGCTCGATTTCCCGGAACTTGGAGGATATTTTCCAGTCCCGGGGACTCTAAACTAACTCTTGATTGACTTGGTTTGCAGTAAAATTGACACAGCAAAACGTTTTTAACGCTCGCTTTCGAGCTTCTGGGCCGAAATACAGCCCCACGTCACTTAAAGACTCATAGAGTAGCCGAGACCGCCTTCCCCGCATCGTGATTTTTAGCAACTTTGGCTCGATTTGCCGGAACTTAAGGGATATTTTCTAGCTTCGGGGACTCTAATTTAACTCCTAATGGCCTTGGTTTACAGTGAAATGGACACAGCAAAACGTTTTGAACGCTCCCTTTCGACCTTCTGGGCTGAAATATAGCATCACTTCACTTTAAGACTGAAAGAGTAGCCGAGACCGCCTTCCGCGCATCGTGATTTTCACCAACTTCGGTTGGATTTCCCGGAACTTCGGGGATATTTTCCACTCCCGGGGACCCTAATTTAACTCCTAATGGCCTTGGTTTGCATTGAAATGGACACTGCAAAACATTTTGAATGCTCCTTTTTGAGGTTTATGGCCAAGATATAGCCTCACTTCACTTTAAGACTGATAGAGTAGCCGAGACCGCTTTGCGCGCATCGTGATTTTGGCCCACTTCGGCTCGATTTCCCGAAACTTAAGGGATATTTTTCAGTCCGGAGAACTCTAAACTAACTCCTGATTGTCTTTGTTTGCAGTGAAATTGACACAGCAAAACTTTTTGAACGCTCGCTGTCGAGCGTCTTGGACGAAATATACTCCAACTTCACTTTAAGACTGAAGGACTAGCCAAAACCGCCTTGCGCGCATGGTGATTTTGCCCAACTTCGGCTCGATTTCCCGGAACTTGGGGGATATCTTCCAGTCCCGGGGACTCGAAACTAACTCCTGATTGCCTTGGTTTGCAGTGAAATGGACAGAGCAAAACTCTGTGAACGCTACATTTCGAGCTGTCGGCCGAAATATAGCCCCACTTCTTTCTAAGACAAATAGAGTAGCGGAGACCGTCTTCCGCGCATCGCGATTTTGACCAACTTCGGTTCGATTTCCCGGAACTTGGGTGATATTTTCCAGTTCCGGGGACTATAAACTAAGTCCCTAGTTCTCAGTGAAATGCACACAGTAAAACTTTTTGAACGCTCCCTTTCGAGCTTCTGGGCCGAAATATAGCCCCACTTCACTTTAAGACTCTTAGAGTAGCCGAGACCGCCTTACGCGCATCGTGATTTTCAACAACTTCGGCTCGATTTGCCGGAACTTGGGGGATATTTTCCAGTCCCGGGGACTCTAAACTAACTGCTGATGGCCTTAGTTTTTAGTGAAATCGACACAGGTAAAAGTAGCGCACGCTGGGTTTCAAGCTTCTAGACCGAAATATAGCCCCACTTCATTTCAAGACTAAAAGAGTAGCCGAGACCGCCTTACGCGCATCGTCATTTTGACCAACTTTGGCTCGAATTGCCGGAACTTCAGGGACTTTTTCCAGTTCCGGGGACTCTAAACTAACTTCTCATGGCCTTAGTTTTCACTGAAATGGACACAGGTAAAAGGAGCGCACACTGGGTTTCGAGCTTGTAGGCCTAAATATAGCCCCACCTCACTTTAAGACTCATAGAGTAGGCGAGCCGCCTTGCGCGCATCGTGATATTTACCAACTTCGGCTCTATTTCCCGGAACTTGGGGAATATTTTCCAGTCCCGGGGGCTCTAAACTAACTCCTGATGGCTTTGGTTTGCAGTAAAAGGGAGACAGGAAAACCTTTTTAAACGCTCACTTTCAAGCTTCTCGGCCAAAATATACCCCCCTTTCACTTTAAGACTCACAGAGTAGCCGAGACCGCTTTCCGCGCTCCGTGATTTTCACCAAATTCGGCTCGATTTCCCGGAACTTGGAGGATATTTTCCAGTCCCGGGGACTCTAAACTAACTCTTGATTGACTTGGTTTGCAGTAAAATTGACACAGCAAAACGTTTTTAACGCTCGCTTTCGAGCTTCTGGGCCGAAATACAGCCCCACGTCACTTAAAGACTCATAGAGTAGCCGAGACCGCCTTCCCCGCATCGTGATTTTTAGCAACTTTGGCTCGATTTGCCGGAACTTAAGGGATATTTTCTAGCTTCGGGGACTCTAATTTAACTCCTAATGGCCTTGGTTTACAGTGAAATGGACACAGCAAAACGTTTTGAACGCTCCCTTTCGACCTTCTGGGCTGAAATATAGCATCACTTCACTTTAAGACTGAAAGAGTAGCCGAGACCGCCTTCCGCGCATCGTGATTTTCACCAACTTCGGTTGGATTTCCCGGAACTTCGGGGATATTTTCCACTCCCGGGGACCCTAATTTAACTCCTAATGGCCTTGGTTTGCATTGAAATGGACACTGCAAAACATTTTGAATGCTCCTTTTTGAGGTTTATGGCCAAGATATAGCCTCACTTCACTTTAAGACTGATAGAGTAGCCGAGACCGCTTTGCGCGCATCGTGATTTTGGCCCACTTCGGCTCGATTTCCCGAAACTTAAGGGATATTTTTCAGTCCGGAGAACTCTAAACTAACTCCTGATTGTCTTTGTTTGCAGTGAAATTGACACAGCAAAACTTTTTGAACGCTCGCTGTCGAGCGTCTTGGACGAAATATACTCCAACTTCACTTTAAGACTGAAGGACTAGCCAAAACCGCCTTGCGCGCATGGTGATTTTGCCCAACTTCGGCTCGATTTCCCGGAACTTGGGGGATATCTTCCAGTCCCGGGGACTCGAAACTAACTCCTGATTGCCTTGGTTTGCAGTGAAATGGACAGAGCAAAACTCTGTGAACGCTACATTTCGAGCTGTCGGCCGAAATATAGCCCCACTTCTTTCTAAGACAAATAGAGTAGCGGAGACCGTCTTCCGCGCATCGCGATTTTGACCAACTTCGGTTCGATTTCCCGGAACTTGGGTGATATTTTCCAGTTCCGGGGACTATAAACTAAGTCCCTAGTTCTCAGTGAAATGCACACAGTAAAACTTTTTGAACGCTCCCTTTCGAGCTTCTGGGCCGAAATATAGCCCCACTTCACTTTAAGACTCTTAGAGTAGCCGAGACCGCCTTACGCGCATCGTGATTTTCAACAACTTCGGCTCGATTTGCCGGAACTTGGGGGATATTTTCCAGTCCCGGGGACTCTAAACTAACTGCTGATGGCCTTAGTTTTTAGTGAAATCGACACAGGTAAAAGTAGCGCACGCTGGGTTTCAAGCTTCTAGACCGAAATATAGCCCCACTTCATTTCAAGACTAAAAGAGTAGCCGAGACCGCCTTACGCGCATCGTCATTTTGACCAACTTTGGCTCGAATTGCCGGAACTTCAGGGACTTTTTCCAGTTCCGGGGACTCTAAACTAACTTCTCATGGCCTTAGTTTTCACTGAAATGGACACAGGTAAAAGGAGCGCACACTGGGTTTCGAGCTTGTAGGCCTAAATATAGCCCCACCTCACTTTAAGACTCATAGAGTAGGCGAGCCGCCTTGCGCGCATCGTGATATTTACCAACTTCGGCTCTATTTCCCGGAACTTGGGGAATATTTTCCAGTCCCGGGGGCTCTAAACTAACTCCTGATGGCTTTGGTTTGCAGTAAAAGGGAGACAGGAAAACCTTTTTAAACGCTCACTTTCAAGCTTCTCGGCCAAAATATACCCCCCTTTCACTTTAAGACTCACAGAGTAGCCGAGACCGCTTTCCGCGCTCCGTGATTTTCACCAAATTCGGCTCGATTTCCCGGAACTTGGAGGATATTTTCCAGTCCCGGGGACTCTAAACTAACTCTTGATTGACTTGGTTTGCAGTAAAATTGACACAGCAAAACGTTTTTAACGCTCGCTTTCGAGCTTCTGGGCCGAAATACAGCCCCACGTCACTTAAAGACTCATAGAGTAGCCGAGACCGCCTTCCCCGCATCGTGATTTTTAGCAACTTTGGCTCGATTTGCCGGAACTTAAGGGATATTTTCTAGCTTCGGGGACTCTAATTTAACTCCTAATGGCCTTGGTTTACAGTGAAATGGACACAGCAAAACGTTTTGAACGCTCCCTTTCGACCTTCTGGGCTGAAATATAGCATCACTTCACTTTAAGACTGAAAGAGTAGCCGAGACCGCCTTCCGCGCATCGTGATTTTCACCAACTTCGGTTGGATTTCCCGGAACTTCGGGGATATTTTCCACTCCCGGGGACCCTAATTTAACTCCTAATGGCCTTGGTTTGCATTGAAATGGACACTGCAAAACATTTTGAATGCTCCTTTTTGAGGTTTATGGCCAAGATATAGCCTCACTTCACTTTAAGACTGATAGAGTAGCCGAGACCGCTTTGCGCGCATCGTGATTTTGGCCCACTTCGGCTCGATTTCCCGAAACTTAAGGGATATTTTTCAGTCCGGAGAACTCTAAACTAACTCCTGATTGTCTTTGTTTGCAGTGAAATTGACACAGCAAAACTTTTTGAACGCTCGCTGTCGAGCGTCTTGGACGAAATATACTCCAACTTCACTTTAAGACTGAAGGACTAGCCAAAACCGCCTTGCGCGCATGGTGATTTTGCCCAACTTCGGCTCGATTTCCCGGAACTTGGGGGATATCTTCCAGTCCCGGGGACTCGAAACTAACTCCTGATTGCCTTGGTTTGCAGTGAAATGGACAGAGCAAAACTCTGTGAACGCTACATTTCGAGCTGTCGGCCGAAATATAGCCCCACTTCTTTCTAAGACAAATAGAGTAGCGGAGACCGTCTTCCGCGCATCGCGATTTTGACCAACTTCGGTTCGATTTCCCGGAACTTGGGTGATATTTTCCAGTTCCGGGGACTATAAACTAAGTCCCTAGTTCTCAGTGAAATGCACACAGTAAAACTTTTTGAACGCTCCCTTTCGAGCTTCTGGGCCGAAATATAGCCCCACTTCACTTTAAGACTCTTAGAGTAGCCGAGACCGCCTTACGCGCATCGTGATTTTCAACAACTTCGGCTCGATTTCCCTGAACTTGGGGGATATTTTCCACTTTCGGGAACTATAAACTAACTCGTTATGGCCTTGGTTTGCAGTGAAATGGACACAGGAAAACTGTTGAACGCTTACTTTGGAGCTTTTGAGTCGAAATATAGTCCCACTTTACTTTCAGACTCATAGACTAGCCAAGATCGCCTTGCGCTCATCGTAATTTTTACTAACTTCGGCTCGATTTCTCGAAACTTGAGGGATATTTACCAGTTCCGGGGACACTAAACGAACTCCTGATCGATTTGGTTTTCAGTGAAATGGACACAGCAAAAATTTTTGAACGCTCCCTTTCAAGCTTCTGCGCTGAAATATAGCCCCACTTCACTTTAAGACTCATAGAGTAGACGAGACCGCCTTGCGCGTATCGTGATTTTGACAAACTTCGCCTCGATTTCCCGGAACTTGGGAGGTATTTTCCAGTCCCGGGGACTCTAAACTAACTCCTGATCTCGTTGGTTTGCAGTGAAAAGGACACAGCAAAACGTTTTTAACGCTCGCTTTCGAGCTTCTGGGCCGAAATACAGCCCCACGTCACTTTAAGACTCATAGAGTAGCCGAGACCGCCTTGCGCGCATCGTGATTTTTGACCAACTTCCGCTCGATTTCCCGGAACTTGGGGGATATTTTCCAGTCCGGACAACTCTAAACGAACTCTTGATGGACTTTGTTTGCAGTGAAATGGACGCAGAAAAACTTTCTTGAACGCTCCCTTTCGGGCTTCTGGGCTGAAATATAGCCCCACTTTACTTTAAGACTCATAGAGTAGCCGAGACCGCCTTGCGCACAAAGTGATTTTCACCAACTTCGGCTCGATTTCCCGGAACATGGGGGATATTTTCCAGTACCGCGGACTGTAAACTAACTCTTCATTGCCTTGGTTTGCAGTGAAATTGACACAGCAAAATTTTTTTAACGCTCACTGTCGAGCTTCTGGGACGAAATATAGCCCCACTTGTCTTTGACTCATAGAGTAGCCGAGGGCGCCTTCCGCGCATCGTGAGTTTCACCAACTTCGGCTCGATTTCGAGGATCTTGGAGGATATTTTCCAGTCCCGCGGACCCTAAACTAACTCTTCATTGCCTTGGTTTGCAGTGAAATTGACACAGCAAAATTTTTTTAACGCTCACTGTCGAGCTTCTGGGACGAAATATAGCCCCACTTCTCTTTGACTCATAGAGTAGCCGAGGGCGCCTTCCGCGCATCGTGAGTTTCATCAACTTCGGCTCGATTTCGAGGACCTTGGGGGATATTTTCCAGTCCCGCGGACCCTAAACTAACTCCTTATGGCCTTGGTTTGCAGTGAAATAGACACAGAAAAACTTTTTTAACGCTCACTTTCGAACTTCTAGGCCGAAATATAGCCACACTTTACTTTGAGAGTCATAGAGTAGCCGAGACTACCTTCCGCGCATCGTGCGCTTCTGGGCCGAAATATAACCCCACTTCACTTTAAGACTCCTAGAGTAGCCGAGACCGCCTTGCGCGCATCGTAATTTTGACTAACTGCGGCTCGATTTGCGGGAACTTCGGGCATATTTTCCAGTCCTCGGGACGTTAAACTAACTCCTGATGGCCTTAGTTTGCAGTGAAATGGACACAGGAAACCTTTTTGAGCCCTCCCTTTGGACCCTCTGGGCTGAAATATAGCCCCACATCACTTTAAGACACATACAGTAGCCGAAACTGCCTCATCGTGATTTTGACCAACTTCGGCTCGAGTTGCCGGAACTGGGGGGATATTTTAAATTCCCGGGGACTCTAAACTAACTCCTGATAGCCTTGGTTTGCAGTGAAATGGATAGAGAAAAACTTTTTTAACACTCCCTTTCGAGCTTATGCGCCGAAATATAGCCCCACTTCACTTTATAACTCATAGAACAGCCGAGACCGCCTTTCGCGCATCGTGATTTTAACCAACTTGGGCTCGATTTCTCTGAACTTGAGGGATATTTTCCACTTCCGGGGACTCTAAACTAACTCCTGATGCCATTGGTTTGCAGTTAAATGGACACAGCAGAACTTTTTGAAGCCTCACTTTTGAGCTTCTGGGCCGAAATATAGCCCCACTTCACTTTAAGACTCATAGAGTAGCCGAGACCGCCTTACGCGTATCGTGATTTTGAGCAACTTTGGCTTGATTTGCGCGAGCTTGGGTGATATTTTCCAGTCCCGCGGACTCTAAACTAACTCCTAATGGCCTTAGTGTTCAGTGAAAGGGAGACAGGCAAAAAAAGCGCACACTGAGTGTCGAGCTTCTAGGCCGATTTATAGCCCCACGTCATTTTAAGACTGAAAGAGTAGCCGAGACCGTCTTACGCGCATCGAGATTTTTGAGCAACGTGGGCTCCATTTGCCGGAAGTTGGGGGATATTTTCCAGTCCCGGGAACTTTAAACCAACTCCTGATGGACTTCGTCTTCAGTGAAATGGACACAGGTAAAAGGAGAGTACGTTGGGTGTCGAGCTTCTAGGCCAAACTATGGCGCCACTTCATTTTAAGACTGGAAGAGTAGCCGAGAACGCCTTACGCCCATCGTGATTTTGAGCAACTTTGGCTCGATTTGCCAAAACTTGGGGGATATTTTCCAGTCCCGACGACTCTAAACTAACTCCTGATGGCCTTAGTTTTCAGTGAAATGGACACAGGTAAAAGGAGCGCACGCTGGGTGTGGAGCTTTACGGCCGAAATATAGCCCCACTTCATTTTAAGATTAAAAGAGTAGCCAAGACCGCCTTACGCGCATCGTGATTTTGAGCAACTTTGGCTTGATTTGCCGTGACTTGGGGGATATTTTCAAGTCGCGGGGACTCTAAACCAACTCCTGATGGGCTTGGTTTGCAGTGAAATGGACACAGCAAAACTTTTTGAACGCTCACGTTCGAGCTTCTGGGCCGAAATCTAGCCACACTTAACCTTAACACTGAAAGACTGGCCGAAACCGCTTTGCGCGCATCGTGATTTTTACAAACTTTGGCTCGATTTTGCGGAACTTGGGGGATATTTTTCATTCCCGAAGACTCTCAACTAACTTCTGATGGCCTTGGGTTCCAGTCACGGGGACTCTAAACTAACTCCTGACTGCCTTGGTTTTCAGTGAAATGGACACAACAAAACTTTTTGAACGCTCCCTTTCGAGCTTCTGGGCCGAAATATAGCCTCACCACTTTAAGACTCCTAGAGTAGCCGAGACCGCCTTGCGCGCGTCTTGATTTTGACCAACTTCGGCTCCATTTCCCTGAACTTGGGGGATATTTTCCACTTTCGGAAACTCTAAACTAACTCCTGATGGCCTTGGTTTGCAGTGAAATGGACACAGCAAAACGTTTTGAACGCTCACTTTCGAGCTTCTGGGCCGAAATAGAGCCCCAATTTACTTTAAGACTCCTAGCGTAGCTGAGACCGCCTTGCGCGCATCGTAATTTTGACTAACTTCGGCTCCATTTCCGGAAACTTGGGGGATATTTTCCAGTTCCGGCGACTCTACACTAACTCCTGATGCTCTTAATTTTTAGTGAAATGGAGACAGGTGAAACGAGTGCACGCTCTGTGTCGAGCTTCTTCGCCGAAATATAGCCCCACTTCATTTTAAGACTGAAAAAGTAGCCGAGACCGCCTTACGCACATCGTGATTTTCAGCAACTTTGCCTCGATTTGCCGGAACTTGGGGGATATTTTCCAGTCCCGGGGACTCTAAACTAACTCTTGATTGCCTTGGTTTGCAGTGACATTAACACAGCAAAACTTTTTTAACGCTCACTTTCGAGTCTCCGAACCAAAATATAGCCCCACTTTACTTTAAGACTCATAGAGTAGAGGAGACCGCCTTGCGCGCATCGTGATTTTCACACACTTCGGCTCGATCTCCAGGACCTTGGGGGATATTTTCCAGTTTTGGGGACTCTAAACTTACTCCTGATGGCCTTGGTTTGCAGTGAATTAGACACAGAAAACCTTTTAGAACGCTCACTGTCGAGCGTCTGGGCCGAAATTTACTCCCACTTCACTTTAAGACTGAAAGACTTGCCAAAACCGCCTTCCGCGCATCGTAATTTTCCCCAACTTCGGGTCCATTTCCCGGAACTTGGGGGATATTTTCCAGTCCTGGGGACTCAAAACTAACTACTGAAGGCCTTGGTTTGCAGTGAAATGGACAGAGAAAAATTTTTTGAACGCTCCCTTTCGAGCTTCTGGTCCGAAATATAGCCCCACTTCACCTTAAGACTCATCGAGTAGCCGAGACCGCCTTGCCCGCATCGTGATTTTGACCAACTTCGGCTCCATTTCGCGGAACTTAGGTGAATATTTTCCACTCCCAAAGACTATAAACTAATTCCTGGTTGCCTTGGTTTTCAGTGAAATAGACACAGCAAAACTTTTTGAACGCTCACTTTCCAGCTTCTGGGCCGAAATATAGCCCCACTTAACTTTATGACTCCTAGAGTAGCCGAGACCGCCGTGCGCACATCGTGATTTTCACCAACTTCGGCTCGATTTCCCTTAACTTGGGGGATATCTTCCAGTTTCGGGAACTATAAACTAACTGGTGATCGCCTTGGTTTGCAGTGAAATGGACACAGCAAAACTTTTGAACGCTCACTTTGGAGCTTTTGGGCCGAAATATAGCCCCACTTCACTTTAAGACTCATAGAGTAGCCGAGACCGCCTTGCGCGCATTGTTATTTTCAGCATTTTCGGCTCGATTTCGCGGGACTTGGGGGATATTTTCCAGTCCCGGGGACTCTAAACTAACTCGTGATGGCGTTGGTTTGCAGTGAAATTGACACAGCAAAACTTTTTGAACGCTTACGTTCGAGCTTCTGGGCCGAAATATAGCCGCACTTCACCCTATGACTCCTAAGGTAGCCGAGACCGCCTTGCGCGCATCGTGATTTTAACTAACTTCGGCTCGATTTCCCTTAACTTGGGGGATATTTTCTAGTTTCGGGAACTGTACACTAACTCCTGATGGCATTGGTTTGCAGTGAAATGGACGCAGCAAAACTTTTTGAACGCTCACTCTTGAGCTTCTGCTCCGAAATATAGCCCCCCTTAACTTTAAGACTGAGGGACTATTTGACACCGCCTTCCGTGCATCGCGACTTTGGCCAACTTTGGCTTTATTCCCCGGAATTTGAGTGATATTTTCCAGTCCCAGGGACTCTAAACTAACTCCTGATGGCCTTGTTTCGCAGTGAAATAAACACAGTAAACTTTTTGAACGCTCACTTTCGAGCTTCGTGGCCGAAATATAGCCCCACTTCACCTTAAGACTGAAGGAGTAGCCGAGACCGCCTTGCGCGCATCGTGATTTTGACCAACTTCGGCTCGATTTCCCGGAGCTTGAGGGATATTTTGAAGTCCCGGGGACTCTAAACTAACTCCTGACGGCCTTGGTTTGCAGTGAAATTGACACAGCAAAACTTTTTCAACGCTCCCTTTCGAGCTTCTGGGCCGAAATAGAGCCCCACTTCACTTTAAGACTGAAAGAGTAGCCGAGACCGCCTTACGCGCATCGTGATATTGACCAACTTCGGCTGGATGTGCCTTAACTTGGGGAATATTTTTTACTCCCGGTGACTCTAAACTAACTCCTCATGGCCTTCGTTTGCAGTGAAATAAACACAGCAAAAACTTTTTGAACGCTCACTTTCTAGCTTCCTGGCCGAAATATAGCCCAACTTCACTTTAAGACTGAAAGAGTAGCCGAGAGGGCCTTACGCACATCGTGATTTTGACCTAACTTGGGCTTGATTTTCCGAAAGGTGGAGGATATTTTCCAGTCCCGGGGACTCTAAAATAACTCGTGATCCCCTTGGTTTGCAGTGAAATGGAAACAGCTAAAACGATAGCATGTTCGGTTTTGAGCTTCTGGGCCGAAATATAGCCCCACTTCACTTTAAGAATGAAAGAATAACCGAGACCGCATTGCGCGCGTCGTAATTGTGAAGAACTTAGGCTCGATTTCTCGAAATTTCGGGGATATTTTCCAGTCCTGGGGACTCAAAACTAACTCCTGATGCCCTTGCTTTGCAGTGAAGTGGACACAGCAAAACTTTTTAAACGCTCACTTTCGAGCTTGTGGGCCCGAAATATAGCCCCACTTAACTTTAAGACTGAAAGAGTAGGCGAGATCGCCTTACGCGCATTGTGATTTTGACCAACTTCGGCTCGATTTCCCGGAACTTTAAAGATATTTTCCAGTCCTGGGAAGTCTAAACTAACTCCTGATGGCCTTGGTTTGCAGTGAAATGGACACAGGTAAAACGATTGCACGCTAACTTTCGAGCTTCTAGTTCGAAATATAGCCCCACTTTAAGATTGAAAGAGTAGCCGAGACGGCCTTACGCGCATCGTGATTTTGACCAACTTCGGCTCGATTTCCCGGAATTTGGGGGATATTTCTCAGTCCTGCGGACTCTAAACTAACTCCTGACGGCCTTGGTTTGTAGGGAAATGGACACAGGAAAACTTTTTCAACGGTCAGTTTAGATCTTCTGGGCCGAAATATAACCCCACTTCACTTTAACACTGAAAGAGTAACCGAGACCGCCTTACGCGCATCGTGATTTTGATCAATTTCGGGTAATTTCCGGGAGTTTGGGGGATATTTTCCACTCTTCATGGCCTCGGTTTGCAGTGAAATGGACACACCAAAACTTTTTCAACGCTCACTTTCGAGCTTCTGGGCCGAACTATAGCCCCACTTCACTTTAAGACTGAAAAAGTAGCCGAGACGGCCTTACGCCCATCGTGATTTTGACCAACTTCGGCTAGATTTCTCAGAGCTTGGGGGATATTTTCACTGCTGATGGCCTTGGTTTGCAGTGAAATGGACACAGCAAAACCTTTTGAACGATTACTTTCGAGCTTCTGGGCCGAACTATAGCCCAACTTTACTATAAAACTAAAAGAGTAGCTGAGACCGCCTTACGCGCATCGTGATTTTGACCAACTTTAGCTCGATTTTCCGGAACTTGGGGGAAATTTTCCAGTCCCGGGGACTCTAAACTAACTCCTAATGGCCTTAGTTTTCACTGAAATGGACACAGGCAAAACGATCGGACGCTCGGTGTCGTTGTTCTAGTCCGAAATATAGGCCCACTTCATTTTAAGACTCAAAGAGTAGCTGAGACCGCCTTACGCCCATGGTGATTTTGAGCAATTTTGGCTCGATTTGCCGAAACTTGGGAGATATTTTCCAGTCCCAGGGACTCTAACCTAACTCCTGATCGCCTTAGTTTTCAGTGAAATGGACACAGGTAAAAGAAGAATACGCTCGGTGTTGAGCTTCTAGGCCGAAATATAGCTCTACTTCATTTTAAGACTAAAAGAGTAACCGAGACTGCCTGACGCGCATCGTGATTTTCAGCAACTTTGGCCGATTTGCCGGACATTGAGCGATATTTTCCAGTCTCAGGGTCTTTAAACTAACTCCTGATGGGCTTAGTTTTCAGTGAAATGGACACAGGTAAAAGAAGCGCACGCTGCGTGTCGAGGTTCTAGGCCGAAATATAGCCCCACTTTATTTTAAGACTGAAAGAGTAGCCGAGACTGCCTTACGCGTACCGTGATTTTCAGCAACTTTGGCTCAAATTGCCGGAACTTGATTCATATTTTCCAGTCCTGGGGACTCTAAACTAACTCCTGATGGCCTTAGTTTTTAGTGAAATGGACACAGGTAAAAGTAGCGCACGCTGGGTTCCGAGCTTCTAGGCCGAAATATAGCCCACTTCATTTTAAGACTCATAGTGTAGCCGAGACCGCCTTCCGCGCTTCGTGATTTTCACCAACTTCGGCTCGATTTCCCGAAGCTTGGGGGATATTTTCCAGTCCTGGGGACTCTAAACTAACTCCTTATGGCCTTGGTTTGCAGTGACATGGGTACAGCAAAACTTTTTGAACGCTCCCTTTCGAGCTTCTGGGCCGAAATATAGCCCCACTTCACTTTAAGACTCCTAGAGTAGCCGAGACCGCCTTGGGCGCATCGTGATTTTGACCAACTTTGGCTTGATATGCGCGAACTTGGGTGATATTTTCCAGTCCCGGGGACTCTAAACTTACTCTTGATGGCCTTGGTGTGAAGTGAAATGGACACAGGAAACCGTTTTCAACGCTCAGTTTCGAGCTTCTGGACCGAAATATAGCCCAACTTTTTTCTACAACTCATAGAGTAGCCGAGACCGCCTTCCGCGCTCCGTGATTTTCGCCAACTTCGGTTCAATTTTCCGGAACTTAAGGGATATTTTCCAGTCCCGGGGACTCTAATCTAACTCCTGATGGCCTTGGTTTGCAGTGAAATGGACACAGTAAAGCTTTTTGAACCCTCCCTCTGGAGCTTCTGGGCCGAAATATAGCCCCACTTCTTTTTAACACTCATAGAGCAGCAGGGACCTCTTTCCTCGCATCGTGCTTTTTTAACAACTAGGGCTCTATTTCCCGGATTTTGGGGGTTTTTTTTCCACTCCCGGGGACTCTAAACTACCTCCTGATGGCCTCAAGTTTTAGTGAAATGCTCACAGGTAAAAGGAGCTCACGCTCGGTGTCGAGTTTCTTGGGCGAAATATAGCCCCACTTCATTTTAAAACTGAAAAAGTAGCCGAGACCGCCTTACGCGCATCATGATTTTCAGCAACTTTGGCTCGATTTGCCGGAACTTGAAGGATATTTTCCAGTCCCGGGGACTCTAAACTAACACTTGATTGCCTTTGTTTGCAGTAAAATTGACACAGCAAAACTTTTTTAACGGTCACTTTGGAGCTTCTGGGCCGAAATATAGCCCCACTTCACTTTAAGACTCATAGAGTAGCCGAGACCGCCTTCCGCGCATTGTGATTTTGACCAACTTCGGCTCGATTTCCCGGAATTTGTTGGATATTTTACAGTCCCGGGGACTCTAAACTAACTCCTGATGGGCTTGGTTTGCAGTGAAATGGACCCAGCAAAACTTTTTAAACGGTCTCTTTCGAGCTTCTAGGCCGAAATATAGCCCCGCTTCTTTTTAAGACTCACAGAGCAGCCGGGAACTCCTTCCGCGCAGCGTGATTTTGACCAACTTCGGCTCGATTTCTCCGAACTTGGGGGTTATTTCCCAGTCCCGAGGACTCTAAACTAACTCCTGATGGCCTTAATTTTTAGTGAAATGGACACAGGTAAAAGGAGCCAACTTTCGGTGTCGAGCTTCTTGGCCGAAATCTAGCCCCACTTCATGTTAAGACTGAAAAAGTAGCCGAGACCGCCTTACGCACATCGTGATTTTCAGCAACTTTGCCTCGATTTGCCGGAACTTGGGGGATATTTTCTAGTCCCGGGGACTCTAAACTAACTCTTGATTGCCTTGGTTTGCAGTGAAATTGACACAGCAAAACTTTTTTAACGCTCACTTTCGAGCTTCTGGGTCCAAATATAGCCCCACTTCACTTTAAGACTCAGAGAGTAGCCGAGACCGCCTTGCGCGCATCGTGATTTTAACCAACTTCGGCTCGATTTCCCGGAATTAGGGCATATTTTCCAGTCCCGGGGACTCTAAACTAACTCCTGATGGGCTTGGTTTGCAGTGAAATGGACACAGCAAAACTTTTTGAACGCTCCCTTGCGAGCTTCAAAGCCGAAATATAGCCCCACTTCTTTTTAAGACTCATAGAGCAGCCGGGACCTCCTTCCGCGCATCGTGATTTTGACCAACTTCGGCTCGATTTCCCAGAACTTGGGGGTTATTTTCCAGTCCCAGGGATTCTAAAGTAACTCCTGATGGCCTTAATTTTTAGTCAAATGGACACAGGTAAAAGGAGCGGACGCTCGGTGTCAAGCTTCTTGGAAGAAATATAGCCCCACTTCATTTTAAGACTGAAAAAGTAGGCTAGACCGCCTTACGCGCATCGTGATTTTCAACAACTTTGGCTCGATTTGCCGGAACTTAAGGGATATTTTCCAGTCCCGGAGACTCTAAACTATCTCTTGATTACCTTGGTTTGCAGTGAAATGGACACAGGAAAACTTTTTGAACACTCCCTTTCGACTTTCTGGGCTAAAGTATAGCCCCACTTCACTTCAAGACTTATAGAGTAGCCCAGATTGGTTTCTGTGCATCGTGATTTTGATTAATTTCGGCTCGATTTCCCAGAACTTGGGGGATATTTTCCAGTCCCGGGGACTCTAAACTAACTCCTGATGGCCTTGGCTTACAGTGAAAGAGACACTGGAAAACATTTTCAACGCTCCTTTTTGAGGTTTATGGCCAAAATATAGCCTCACTTCACTTTAAGACTGACAGAGTAGCCGAGACCGCGTTGCACGCATCGTGATTTTGGCCACTTCGGCTCGATTTGCCGAAACTTAAGGGATATTTTTCAGTCCCGGGAACTCTAAACTAACTCCTGATTGCCTTGGTTTGCACTGAAATCGACACAGCAAAACCTTTTTGAACGCTCACTGTCGAGCGTCTTCGCCGACATATACTAAAACTTCACTTTAAGACTGAAAGACTAGCCAAAACCTCCTTGCGCGCATCATGATTTTGACCAACTTCAGCTCGATTTCCAAGAACTTGGGGGATATTTTCCAGTCCTGAGGACTCTAAACTAACTCCTGATGCCCTTGGTTTGCAGTGAAATTGACACAGCAAAACTTTTTGAACGCTCGCTTTCGAGCTTCTGGGCCGAAATATAGCCCCACTTCACTTTAAGACTCATAGAGTAGCCGAGATCGCCTTCCGCGCATCGTTATTTTGAGCAACTTTTGGTCGATTTCCCGGAACTTGGGGAATATTTATCACTACCGGGGACTCTAAACTAACTCCTGATGGGCTTGGTTTGCAGTGAAATGGACAGAGCAAAACCCTTTGAATGCTCACTTTAGAGCTTCTGGGCCGACATATAGCCCCACTTCACCTTAAGACTGAAAGACTAGCCGAGACCGCCTTACACGCATCGTGATTTTGAGCAACTTCCGCTCGATTTCCCGGAACTTGCGGGATATTTTACAGTCCTGACAACTCTAAACTAACTCCTGATGGCCTTGGTTTACAGTGAAATGGACACAGCAAAACTTTTTGAACGCTCGCTTTCGAGCTTCTGGGCCAAAATATAGCCCCACTTCACCTTAAGACTAAAAGAGTAGCCGAGACCGTCTTCCGCGCATCGTTATTTTGAGCAACTTTTGCTCAATATCCCGGAACTTGGGGAATATTTTCCACTACCGGGGGCTCTAAACCAACTCCTGATGGCCTTGGTTTGAAGTGAAATGAACACAGCAAAACTCTATGAACGCTCACTTTCAAGCTTCTGGGCCGAAATATAGGCCCACTCTACTTTAAGACCCATAGAGTAGGCGAGACCGTTTTACGGGCATCGTTATTTTGACAAACTTCGGCTCGATTTCCCGGAACTTGGGGGATATTTTCCAGTCCCGGGCACTCTAAACTAACTCCTGATGCGCTTGGTTTGAAGTGAAATGGACACAGCAAAACTGTTTGAATGTTAACTTTTGAGCTTCTGGGCCGAAATATAGCCCCACTTTACTTAAAGACTCATAGAGTAGCCGAGACCGCCTTCCACGCATCGTGATTTTGACCAACTTCGGCTCGATTTCCAGGAACTTAGGGGATATTTTCTAGTACCGGGGTCTCTAAAGTAACTGCTGATGGCCTTCGTTTGCAGTGAAATGGACAGAGCAAAATCTGTTGAACATTCCGTTTCGAGCTTCTGGGCCGAAATATAGCCGAGACTTCATTGCCCGCATTGTGATTTTGTTCATATTCGGCTCGATTTCTCGGAAATTGGGGGATATTTTCCAGTCCCGGGGACTCTAAGCTAACTCCTGATGGGCTTAGTTTTCAGTGAAATGGACACAGGCAAAAGGAGCGCACGCTCGGTGTCGAGCTTCTAGGCCGAACTGTAGCCCCACTTCATTTTAAGACTGAAAGAGTAGCTGAGACCGCCTTACGCGCATCGTGATCTTGAGGTACTTTGGCTCCAATTGCCGGAACTTGGGGGATATTTTCCAGTCTCGGGGAGTCTAAACTTACTCCTGATGGCGTTAGGTTTCAGTGAAATGGACACAGGCAAAAGGAGCGCACGCTCGGTTTTAAGCTTCTAGGCCGAAATAGCTTCACTTCATTTTAAGACTGAAAGAGTGGGCGAGAACGCCTTACGCCCATGGTGATTTTGAGCGACTTTGGCTCGATTTGCTGGTACTTGGGGGATATTTTCCGGTGCGAGGGTCTCTAAACTAACTCCTGATGGCCTTAGTTTTCAGTGAAATGGACACAGGCAAAAGGAGCGCACGCTTGGTGTCGAGCTTCTAGGCCAAGAAATATAGCCCGACTTCAATTTAAGACTGAAAGAGTAGCCGAGACCACCTTTCGCGCATCGTGATTTTGAGCAACTTTGGCCCCATTTGATGCAACTTGGGGGATAGTTTCCAGTCGCGGGGACTCTAACCTAGCTCCTGATGGCCTTACTTTTCAGTTAAATGGACACAGCCAAAAGGAGTGCACGCTCGGTGTCGAGCTTCTAGGCCAAATTATAGCGCCACTTCATTTTAAGACTGAAAGAGTAGCCGAGACCACCTTACGCCCATCGTGATTTTGAGCAACTTTGGCTCGATTTGCCGGAACTTGGGGAATATTATCCCGACCCGAGGAGTCCACACTAACTCCTGAATGCCTTAGTTTTCAGTGAAATGTACACAGGCAAAAGGAGCGCACGCTCGGTGTAGAGCTTCTAGGCCGAAATATAGCTCCACTTCATTTTAAGACTGAAAGAGTGGCCGAGACCGCCTTACGCGCACCGTGACTTTGAGCAACTTTAGCTCGATTTACTGGAAATTGGGGGATATTTTCCAGTGCCGGGGACTCTAAACTAACTGCTGATGGCCTTAGTTTTTAGTGAAATGGACACAGGTAAGAGGAGCGCACGCTTGGTGTCGAGCTTCTAGGCCGAAATATAGCCCCACTTCATTTTAAGACTGAAAGAGTAGCCGAGACCCCCTTACGCGTATCGTGATTTTGAGCAACTTTGGCTTTATTTGCGGAACTTGGAGGATATTTTCCAGTCCCAGGGACTCTAAAGTAACTCCTGACGACCTTAGTTTTCAGTGAAATGGACACAGGCAAAGGTAGCGCACGCTCGGTGTCTAGCTTGTAGGCCGAAATATAGCCCTGCTTCATTTTAAGACTGAAAAAGTAGCCGAGACCGCCTTATGGGCATCGTGATTTTTGCAGCTTTGGCTCGATTTGCCGAAACTTGGGGGATATTTTCCAGTGGCGGGGACTCTAAACTAACTCCTGATGGCCTTAGTTGTCAGTGAAATGGACGCAGGTAAAAGGAGCGCACGCTGGGTGGAACTTCTAGGCCGAAATATAGCCCCACTCTATTTTAAGACTGGAAGAGTAGCTGAGACCGCCTTAGGCGCATCGTGATTTTAATAATAATAAAATAATAAATAAATAAATAATATTTAATATTTCTAAGGCGCAAATTAACATGTAAATATGATCAAATGCGCCTAACAAACCATTAAAAATTAAAATATTAAAAACAAGGGATCTAGTAAAAATGTATATAAAACATCAAGAGCTATTCAAACGCTTTTCTAAATAAAAATGTCTTCAGTTTGGACTTAAAATGGTTAAAATTGTCCTCCTCTGTTATTGCACACGGCAATTTGTTCCAAAGTGATGGTGCAGCAGCAGTAAATGCCCTTTCACCAAGTGTTTTCTTCGTTTTCGTGGATGGTGGTACTAATAAAACTTGAGAATTAGAGCGTAGACCATACCGGGAGGGATTTTTAATACGAATAAGATTTACAAATATAGTGCGGTGCCTGGCCATGTATGGCCTTAAAAGTAATTATTAAAATCTTATAAACAATTCTGAATCTGACAGGTAACCAATGTAAAGAGTATAATACAGGAGTAATGCGACTAAAACGCGGAGTCGAGCAAATTAGCCTAGCAGCTGCGTTTTGCAGACATTGTAGCTTATTAATATGAGTGGTCGGTAAACCATGGAGAAGACTGTTGCAGTAATGAATGCGTCCCATTATGAAGGCATGCACTAGCACCTTGGTAGACTCAACCGTAAGAAACTTCCTAATACGTCTAATGTTATGCAGATGATAAAAAGCAGCTTTACATGTCTTCGTAATGTGTGTCACTAGACTAAGGTTGGAATCAAACCAGGTTCCGAGGTTTCTTGCAACGGCAACAGGGGCAACACTCACATCACCCCCCGATAACTTCTCGATGTCCACCTTGCTAAGCTGTTGTCGTGTACCAATTATTAAGAATTCGGTTTTGTCATCATTTAGCTTTAACTTGTCAGTAATCATCCACGCTCTGATTGCCTTAATGCAGAGTTCCATTGCTTCAATTGCATCAGATTGACTTGATGTGGTGTCGGGCTTGAAGGACAAGTAGAGTTGCGTGTCATCTGCATACGCATGTGCAACAGGTAGATGATCCTTTATCGCCTCAAATAGCTTGCTAGAATAGATCGTAAATAGCAGGGGTCCCAGACATGAGCCTTGAGGAACCCTAGTGGCAGCTTGGAACTCTCAGAGAGACATCCGTCTAAAAAGACGCTTTGCGATCGGTCACAAAGGTAAGATTTAAACCACTTCAGAGCCGTTCCTGTGATACCAAAACTCGACTGTAGACGATGAAGTAAGATTTTGTGGTCCACCGTGTCGAAAGCCGCACTGAGATCTAGAAGAACTAGAAGTGTCACGTGCTGGCTGTTCATATTCATTAGTATATCATTCTGGACTTTTAGGAGCGCAGTCTCGGTACTATGGCATTTACGATATGCAGACTGAAGTGGAGGATACAGGCCAAGATCCATCACGTGGTTGTACGTCTGGTCAAATACAGCGCGTTCTGTCAATTTTGATAGGAATTGAAGATTACTCACAGGTCGAAGGTTTTTAAACACCGAATCAAGGCCAGCCTTCTTTAGGAGGTGGTTGACAAGAGCTTTCTTCCATTCACCAGGAAAGTAGCCTGAGAACAGCGATGAGTTAACTATGCGCGTGATGACGGGGAGGAGCACATCAAGACAACCGACGAACAGTGATGTTGGCATGGGGTCCGTTAGACAAGACTTCTTAGCTGACATCTGGATTAAAGCCCATACATCATTCTCAGTAAGAGGGTGGAAGGCGCTTAAAGATAAACATGTTGGAACGACTTCTACTTCAGGTGGAGTGGGTACTCCATCATCCACAACAGTGGCATCGATGTCTGAACGAATTCTGGTGATCTTACGAACGAAAAAGCCGTTGATGTCGTTGGCTAGGGCCGTTTTGTCATGATAGTCAGGAAAAGATAATTCATCCCTTCTGAAAAGGAGTTTCTTGGTAGCTCTAAATAGCCTTCCTTGATCGGCACTGTTCTGATCGATAAAGTTGGTATAAAACGACCATCTAGCTTGATTCATGAGATGAGTCACGTGATTTTTCTCAGACTTAAAGATAATCAGGTGGGCAACTTTGGCTTGATTAGCTGAAACTAGGGGGATATTTTCCAGTCCGGGGGACTCTAAACTAACTCCTGATGGGCTTTGTTCTCAGTGAAATAAACAGAGGTAAACGGAGCGCGCGCTCGGTGTCGAGCTTCTAAGCCGAAATATAGACGCACTTCTTTTTAAGAGTGAAAGAGTAGCCGAGACCGCCTTACGCGCATAGTGATTTTCCGCAACTTTGGCTCGATTTGCCGGAACTTGGGGGATATTTTCCAGTCCCGGAAACTCTAAACTAAATCCTGATGGACTTACTTCTCAGTGAAATGGACACCGGTAAAAGGAGCGCACGCTCGGTGTCGAGCTTTTAGGCCGAAATATAGCCACACTTTATTTTAAGACAGAAAGAGTAGCCGAAACCGCCTTGAGCGCATCGTGATTTTGACCAACTTCAGCTCAATTTCTTGGAACTTGGGGGATATTTTCCAGTCCCGGGTACTCTAAACTAACTCCTGATGGGCTTGGTTTGCAGTGAAATGGACACAGCAAAACTTTTTGAACGCTCATTTTCGAGCTTCTGGACAGAAATCTAGCCCCACTTAACCTCAAGACTGAAGACTAGCCCAGACCGTCTTCCGCGCATCGTCATTTTGACAAACTTTGGCTCGATTTTCCGGAACTTGGGGGGATATTTTTCATTCCTGGGGACTCTAAAGTAACTCCTGATGGCCTTGGTTTCCAGTCAAATGGACACAGCAAAACTTTTTGAACGTTCACTTTCGAGCTTCTGGGCCGGAATATAGCCCCACTTCACTTTAAGACTGAAAGACTAGCCGAGACCGCCTTGGGCGCATCAGGATTTTGACCAACTTCGGCTCGATTTCCCGGAACTTCGGGGATATTTTTTAGTCCCGGCGACTCTGAACTAACTCCTGACTGCCTTGGTTTGCAGTGAAATGGACACAGCAAAACGTTTTAAACGCTCACTTTCGATCTTCTGGGTCGAAATGTAGCCCCACTTCACTTTAAGACTGAAACACTAGCCGAGACCAACTTCCGCGCATTGTGATTTTGACCAACTTCGGCTCGATTTCCCGCAACCTTGGGGATATTTTCCAGTCCCGGGGACTCTAAACTAACCTCTGATAGCCTAGGTTTGCAGTGAAATGGACATTGGAAGACATTTTGAACGCTCACTTTCGAGCTTCTGGGCCGAAATCTAGCCCCACTTAACCTTAAGACTGAAAGACTAGCGGAAACCGCCTTGCGCGCATTGTGATTTTTACAAACTTTGGTTCGATTTTGCGGAACTTGGGGGATATTTTTCATCCCCGAAGACTCTAAACTAACTTCTGGTGGCCTTGGTTTCCAGTCCAATGGACACAGCAAAACTTTTTCATCGCTCACTTTCGAGCTTCTGGGGGGAAATATAGCCCCACTTCACTTTAAGACTCATAGAGTAGCCGAGACCGCGCTGGGCGCATCGTGATTTTGACCAACTTCGGCTCGATTTCCCGGAACTTGGGGGATATTTTCTAGTCCCGGGGACTCTAAACTAACTCCTGATGGGCTTGGTTTGCAGTGAAAACGACACAGCAAAAGTTTTTGAACGCTCACTTTCACTGAAATATTGCCCCACTTCACTTTAAGCCTCATTGAGTAGCCGAGACCGCCTTGCGCGCATCGTATTTTTGACTAACTTTGGCTCGATTTCCGGAAGTTTGGGGGATATTTTCCAGTTCCGGGGACTCTACACTGACTCCTGATGGCCTTAATATTTAGTGAAATGGACACAGGTGAAACGAGCGCACGCTCGGTGTCGAGGTTCTTCGCCCAAATATAGCCCCACTTTATTTTAAGACTGAAAAAGTAGCCGAGACCGCCTTACGCGCATCGTGATTTTCAGCAACTTTGGCTCGTTCTGCCGGAACTTGGGGGATATTTTCCAGTCCCGGGGACTCTAAACTAACTCTTGATTCCCTTGGTTTGCAGTGAAATTGACACAGCAAAACTTTTTTAACGCTCACTTTCGAGCTTCTGGGCCGAAATAGAGCCCCACTTTACTTTAAGACTCATAGAGTAGCCGAGAGCGCCTTGCGCGCATCGTGAGTTTCACCAACTTCGGCTCGATTTCGAGGACCTTGGGGGATATTTTCCAGTCCCGGAGACTCTTAACTAACTCCTTATGGCCTTGGATTGCACTGAAATAGACACAGAAAAACTTTTTTAACGCTCACTTTCGAGCTTCTAGGCCGAAATATAGCCACACTTTACTTTGAGAGTCATAGAGTAGCCGAGACTACCTCCCGCCCATCGTGATTTTGACCAACTTCGAATCGATTTTCCGGGACTTGCGGGATATTTTCCAGTTTCGGGGACTGTAAACTAACTCCTGGTTGCCTTGGTTTGCAGTGAAACGGACACAGGAAAAAATTTTTAACGCTCACTGTCGAGCTTCTGGGCCGAAATATAGCCCCACTTCACTTTAAGACTCCTAGAGTAGCCGAGACCGCCTTGCGCGCATCGTAATTTTGACTAACTTCGGCTCGATTTGCCGGAACTTCGGGGATATTTTCCAGTCCTGGGGACGCTAAACTAACTGCTGATGGCCTTAGTTTGCTGTGAAATGGACACAGGAAACCTTTTTAAGTGCTCCCTTTGGACCCTCTGGGCTGAAATATAGCCCCACTTCACTTTTAGACACATACAGTAGCCGAGACTGCCTTCTGCGCATCGTGATTTTGACCAACTTCGGCTCGAGTTGCGGAACTGGGGGGATATTTTAAATTCCCGGGGACTCTAAACTAACTCCTGATAGCCTTGGTTTGCAGTGAAATGGATAGAGAAAAACTTTTTTAACACTCCCTTTCGAGATTATGGGCCGAAAAATAGCCCCACTTCATTTGAAGACTCATACAACAGCCGAGACCGCCTTTCGCGTATCGTGATTTTAACCAACTTTGGCTCGATTTCTCTAAACTTGAGGGATATTTTCCACTTCCGGGGACTCTAAACTAACTCCTGATGCCATTGGTTTGCAGTTAAATGGACACAGCAAAACTTTTTGAAGTCTCACTTTTGAGCTTCTGGGCCGAAATATAGCCCCACTTCACTTTAAGACTCATAGAGTAGCCGAGACCGCCTTACGGGCATTCTGATTTTAAGCAACTTTGGCTTGATTTGCGCGAGCTTGGGTGATATTTTCCAGTCCCGGGGACTCTAAAAAAAACTCTTGATTGCCTTAGATTTCAGTGAAATGGACACACGTAAAAGGAGCCACGCTCTGTGTCGAGCTTCTATGCCAAAATATAGCCCTACTTTATTTTAACACAGAATGAGTAGCCGAGACCGCCTTCCACGGATCGTGATTGTGAGCAACTTTTGCTCGATTTGCCGGAACTTGGGGGATATTTTGCAGTCCCGCGTACTCTAAACTAACTCCTTATGGCCTTAGTGTTCAGTGAAAGGGAGACAGGTAAAAAAAGCGCACGCTGCGTGTCGAGCTTCTAGGCCGAATTATAGCCCCACTTCATTTTAAGACTGAAAGAGTAGCCGAGACCGTCTTACGCGCATCAAGATTTTGAGCAACGTGGGCTCCATTTGCCGGAAGTTGGGGGATATTTTCCAGTATTTTCCAGTCAACCAACTCCTGATAGACGTCGTTTTCAGTGAAATGGACACAGGTAAAAGGAGAGTACGCTGGGTGTCGTGCTTGTAGGCCAAACTATAGCGCCACTTCATTTTAAGATTGGAAGAGTAGCCGAGAACGCCTTACGCAAATCGTGATTTTGAGCAACTTTGGCTCGATTTGCCAGAACTTGGGGGATATTTTCCAGTCCCGGGGACTCTAAACTAACTCCTGATGGCCTTAGTTTTCAGTGAAATGGACACAGGTAAAAGGAGCGCACGCTGGGTGTGGAGCTTCACGGCCGAAATATAGCCACACTTCATTTTAAGATTAAAAGAGTAGCCAAGACCGCCTTACGCGCATCGTGATTTTGAGCAACTTTGGCTTGATTTGCCGTGACTTGGGGGATATTTTCAAGTCGCGGGGACTCTAAACCAACTCCTGATGGGCTTGGTTTGCAGTGAAATGGACACAGCAAAACGTTTTGAACGCTCACGTTCGAGCTTCTGGGCCGAAATCTAGCCACACTTAACCTTAACACTGAAAGACTGGCCGAAACCGCTTTGCGCGCATCGTGATTTTTACAAACTTTGGCTCGATTTTGCGGAACTTGGGGGATATTTTTCATTCCCGAAGACTCTAAGCTAACTTCTGATGGCTTTGGTTTCCAGTCCAATGGACACAAAAACTTTTTGAACGCTGACAATCGAGCTTCTGGACCGAAATATAGCCTCACTTCACTTTAAGACTGCAAGACTAGCCGAGACCGCATTGCGCGCATGCTGATTTTGACCAAACTTCGGCTCGATTTCCCGGAACTTGCGGGATATTTTTCAATCCCGGGGACTCTAACCTAACTCCTGATGGCCTTGGTTTGCAGTGAAATGGACACAACAAAACTTTTTGAACGCTCTCTTTCGTGCTTCTGGGCCGAAATATAGCCTCACTTAACTTTAAGACTCCTAGAGTAGCCGAGACCACCTTGGGCGCATCGTGATTTTGACCAACTTCGGTTCGATTTCCCGGAAATTGGGGGATATTTTGCAGTCCCGGGGACTCTAAACTAACTCCTGATTGCCTTGGTTTTCAGTGAAATGGACACAACAAAAGTTTTTGAACGCTCCGTTTTGAGCTTCTGGGCCGAAATATAGCGTCACTTCACTTTAAGACTCCTAGAGTAGCCGAGACCGCCTTGCGCGCGTCGTGATTTTGACCAACTTCGGCTCCATTTCCCTGAACTTGGGGGATATTTTCCACTTTCGGAAACTCTAAACTAACTCCTGACGGCCTTGGTTTGTAGTGAAATGGACTTAGGAAAACGTTTTTAACGCTCTCACTTTCGAGCTTCTGGGCCGAAATATAGCCCCACCTCACTTTAAGACTCATAGAGTAGCCGAGACCGCCTTGCGCGCATCGTGATTTTAAGCAACTTTGCCTCGATTTGCCGGAACTTGGGGGATATTTTCCAGTCCCGGGGACTCTAGCCTAACTCTTGATTGCCTTGGTTTGCAGTGAACTTGACACAGAAAAACTTTTTCAACGCTCACTTTCGAGCTTCTGGGTCGTAATATAGCCCCACTTCACTTTAAGACTCTTAGAGTAGGCGACACCGCCTTGCGCGCATCGTAATTTTGACCAATTTCAATTTGTGAAATAGACATAGCAAAACTCTTTTAACGCTCACCTGGAACTTCTCGCCCGAAATATAGCCCCACTTTACTTTAAGAGTCATACAGTAGCCGAGACTGCCTTCCGCGCATCGTGATTTTGACCAACTACGGCTCCATTTCGCGGAACTTGCTAGATATTTTCCAGTTTCGGGGACTCTAAACTAACTCCTGGTTGCCTTCGTTTGCAGTGAAACGGACACAGCGAAACTTTTTGAACGCTCACTTTCGAGCTTCTGGGCCGAAATATAGCCTCACTTCACTTTAAGAATCAAAATCACGCATCGTGATTTTGAACAACTTTGGATCGATTTGCCGGAACTTGGGAGATATTTTCCAGTCCCGGGAACTTTAAGGCAACTCCTGATGGCCTTAGTTTTCAGTGAAATAGACACAGGTAAAAGGAGCGCACGCTGGGTTTCGAGCTTCTAGGCCAAACTATATAGCCCCACTTCATTTTAAGACTGAAAGAGTAGCCGAGACCGCTTTACGCGCATCGTGATTTGAAGCAACTTTGGCTTGATTTCCCGTGACTTCGGGGATATTTTCCAGTCCTGGGGACTCTAAACTAACTCCTGATGACCTTAGTTTTCAGTTAAATGGACACAGGCAAACGGAGCGGACGGTCGGTGTCGAGCTTGTAGGCCGAAATATAGCCCCACTTCATTTTAAGACTGAAAAAGTAGCCGAGACCGCCTTCCGCGCATCGTGATTTTAGCAGCTATGGCTCGATTTGCCGGAAGTTGGGGAATATTTTCTAGTCGCAGGGACTCTTAACTAACTCCTGATGGCTTTAGTTCTCAGTGAAAATGGCACAGGTAGAAGGAGCGCACGCTGGTTGTGGAGCTTCTAGCCCGAAATACAGCCCCGCTTTATTTTAAGAATGAAAGAGTAGCCGAGACCGCCTTACGCGCATCGTGATTTTGAGCAACTTTGGCTCGATTTGCCGAAACTTGGGGGATATTTTCCAGTGCCGGGGACTCTAAACTAATTCCTGATCGCCTTAGTTTTCAGTGAAATGGACACAGGCAAAAGCAGCGAAGGCTCGGTTTAGAGCTTCTAGGCTAAGATATAGCCCCACTTCATTTTAAGACTGAAAAAGTACCCGAGACGGCCTTACGCGCATCGTGATTTTCAGAAACTTTGGCTCGATTTGCCGGAACTTGGGAGGTATATTCCGGTCCCGGGGACTGTAAACGGACTCCTGATGGCCTTATTTTTGAGTGAAATGGACACAGGTAAAACGAGCGCACGCTCAGTGTCGAGCTTATACGCCGAAATATAGCCCCACTTTACTTTAAGACTGAAAGAGTAGCTGAGACAGCCTTATGCGCATCGTGATTTTGAGTATTTTTGGCTCGATGAGCCGAAACTAGGGCGATATTTTCCAGTCCGGGGGACCCTAAACTAACTCCTGATGGCCTTGGTTTGCAGTGAAATGGACATAGCAAAACTTTTTCATCGCTCACTTTCGAGCTTCTGGGCCGAAATATAGCCCCATTTCACTTTAAGACTCATAGAGTAGCCAAGACCGCCTTGGGCGCATCGTAATTTTGACCAAGTTCGGCTCCATTTCCCGGAACTTGGGGGATATTTTCCGGTCCCGGGTACTCTAAACTCACTCCTGATGGGCTTGGTTTGCTGTGAAATGGACACAACAAAACTTTTTGAACGCTCACTTTCGAGCTTCTTGGCCGAAATATAGCCCCACTTCACTTAAAGACTCCTAGAGTAGCCGAGACCGCTTTTCGCGCATCGTGATTTTGACCAACTTCGGCTCAATTTCCGTAAACTTGGGGGATATTTTCCACTTTCGGAAACTCTGAACTAACTCCTGATTGCCTTGGTTTGCAGTAAAATGGACACAGGAAACCTTTTTGAACGCTCACTTTCGTGCTTCTGGGCCGAAACATAGCCCCACCTCACCTTAAGACTCATAGAGTAGCCGAGACCGCCTTGCGCGCATCGTGATTTTGACCAACTTCGGGTCAATTTCCGGAACTTCGGGGATATTTTCCAGTCCCGGGGACTCTACACTAACTCCTGATTGGCTTGGTTTGCAGTGAAATGGACACAGCAAAATTTTTTGAACGCTCCCTTTCGAGCTCCTGGGCCGAAATATAGCCCCAATTCACTTTAATTAGCCGAGACCGCCTTATGCGCATCGTGATATTGACCAACTTCAGCTCGATTTCCCGGAACTTGAGGGATATTTTCCGGTCCTGGGGACTCCAAACTAACTCCTGATTGCCTTGGTTTGCAGTGAAATGGACACAGGAAAACTTTCTGAACGCTCACTGTCGAGCTTCTGGGCCGAAATATAGCCCGACTTCACTTTAAGACTGAAAGAGTAGCCGAGACCGCCTTACGCACATCGTGATTTTGACCAACTTCGGCTCGATTTCCCGAAAGTTGAGGGATATTTTCCAGGCCCGGGAACTCTAAACTAACTCCTGACTGGCTTGGTTTGCAGTGAAATGGACACAGAAAAACTTTTTGAACGCTCAGTTTCGAGCTTCTTGGCCGAAATATAGCCCCACTTCACTTTAAGACTGAAAGAGTAGCCGAGATCGCCCTACGCGCATTGTGATTTTGACCAACTTCGGCTCGATTTCCCGGAATTTTGGAGATATTTTCCAAACCCGGGAACCCTAAACTAACTCCTGATGGCCTTGGTTTGCAGTGAAATGGACACAGGTGAAACGACTGCACGCTCACTTTCGAGCTTCAAGGCTGAAATATAGCCCAACTTCACTTTAATACTGAAAGAATATTCGAGACCGCCTTACGCGCATCGTGATCTTCACCAACTTCGGCTCGATTTCCCTGAACTTGGAGGATATTTTCCAGGCCCGGGGACTCTAAACTAACTCCTGACGGCCTTGGTTTGCAGTGAAATGGACACAAAAATTTTTTGAACGCTCAGTTTCGAGCTTCTGTGCCGAAATATAGCCCAACTTCACTTTAACACTGAAAGAGTAGGCGACATCGCCTTACGCGCATTGTGATTTTCACCAACTTCGGCTCGATTTCCCGGAACTTTGGAGATATTTTCCAAACCCGGGAACTCTAAACTAACTCCTGATGACCTTGGTTTGCAGTGCAATAGACAACTGTAAAACGATCGTACGGTCACTTTGGAGCTGCTAGGCCGAAATATAGCCCCACTTCACCTTAAGACTGAAAGAGTAGCCGAGACCGCCTTACGCGCATCGTGATTTTCACCAACTTCGGCTGGATTTCTCGGGGCTTGGGGCATATTTTCACTCCTGATGGTCTTGGTTGGCAGTGAAATGGACGCAGCAAAACTTTTTGAACGCTCCCTTTCGAGCTTCTGGGCCGAAATATATGAAGTTGGGCCAACTTCACTTTAAAACTGAAAGAGTAGTTGACACCGCCTTAGGCGCATCGTGATTTTGACCAACTTTGGCTCGATTTCCCGGAACTTGGGGGAAATTTTCCAGTCCCGGGGACTCTAAACTAACTCCTAATGGCCTTAGTTTTCACTGAAATGGACACAGGCAAAAGGATCGCATGCTCGGTGTCGTTGTTCTAGTCCGAAATATAGGCCCACTTCATTTTAAGACTCAAAGAGTAGCCGAGACCGCCTCACGCCCATCGTGATTTTGAGCAATTTTGGCTCGATTTGCCGAAACTTGGGAGATATTTTCCAGTCCCAGGATCTATAACCTAACTCCTGATGGCCTTAGTTTTCAGTGAAATGGACACAGGTAAAAGAAGGATACGCTCGGTGTTGAGCTTCTAGGCCGAAATATAGCCCTACTTTATTTTAAGGCTAAAAGAATAGCCGAGACTGCCTGACGCGCATCGTGATTTTCAGCAACTTTGGCTCGATTTGCCGGACATTGAGCGATATTTTCCAGTCCCAGCGTCTTTAAGCTAACTCCTGATGGGCTTAGTTTTCAGTGAAATGGACACAGGTAAAAGAAGCGCACGCTGCGTGTCGAGGTTCTAGGCCGAAATATAGCCCCACTTCATTTTAAGACTAATAGAGTAGCCGAGACCGCCTTCCGCGCTTCGTGATTTTCACCAACTTGGGCTCGACTTCCCGGAGCTTGGGGGATATTTTCCAGTCCTGGGTACTCTAAACTAACTCCTTATGGCCTTGGTTTGCAGTGACATGGACACAGCAAAACTTTTTGAACGCTCCCTTTCGAGCTTCTGGGCCGAAATAAAGCCCCACTTAACTATAAGATTTATAGACTAGCCCAGACCACCTTGCGCGCATCGTGATTTGACCAACTTCGCCTCGATTTCCCGCAACTTGGGGTATATCTTCCAGTTCGCCGGACTCTAAACTTACTCTTGATGGCCTTGGTTTGAAGTGAAATGGACACAGCAAAACGTTTTTAACGCTCAGTTTCGAGCTTCTGGACCGAAATATAGCCCAACTTTTTTCTACGACTCATAGAGTAGCCGAGACCGCCTTCCGCGCTCCGTGATTTTCGCCAACTTCGGCTCAATTTTCCGGAAGTTGGGGGATATTTTCCAGTCCCGGGGACTCTAATCTAACTCCTGATGGCCTTGGTTTGCAGTGAAATGGACACAGCAAAACTTTTTTAACGCTCCCTTTCGAGCTTCTGGGCCGAAATATAGCCCCACTTCACTTTAAGACTCCTAGAGTAGCCGAGACCGCCTTGCGCGCATCGTTATTTTGACAAACTTCGGCTCGATTTCCAGGACCTTGAGCGATATTTTGCAGTCCCGGAGACTTTAAATTAACTGCTCATTGCCTTGGTTTGCGGTGAAATACACACAGCAAAACTGTTTTACGCTTACTTTCGAGCTTCTGGGCCGAAATATAGCCCCACTTCTTTTTAAGACTTATAGAGTAGCCGAGACCGCCTTGCGAGCATCGTGATTTTGACCAACTTCGGCTCGATTTCCCGGAATTTGGGGGATATTGTCCAGTCGCGGGAACTCTAAACTAACTCCTGGTGGCCTTGGTTAGCAGTGAAATGGACACAGTAAAGTTTTTTGAACCCTCCCTTTGGAGCTTCTGGGCCGAAATATAGCCCCACTTCTTTTTAACACTCATAGAGCAGCAGGGACATCCTTCCTCGCATCGTGGTTTTTTACCAACTAGGGCTCGATTTCCCGGATTTTGGGGGTTTTTTTTCCACTCCCGGGGACTCTAACATACCTCCTGATGGCTTCAAGTTTTAGTGAAATGGTCACAGGTAAAAGGAGCGCACGCTCGGTGTCGAGTTTCTTGGCCAAAATATAGCCCCACTTCATTTTAAGACTGAAAAAGTAGCCGAGACCGCCTTACGCGCATCATGATTTTCAGCAACTTTGGCTCGATTTGCCGGAACTTGGAAGATATTTTCCAGTCCCGGGGACTCTAAACTAGCATATGATTGCCTTGGTTTGCAGTGAAATTGACACAGCAAAACTTTTTTAACGCTCACTTTCGAGCTTCTGGGTCCAAATATAGCCCCACTTCACTTTAAGACTCATTGACTAGCCGAGACCGCCTCTCGCGCATCGTGATTTTAACCAACTTCGGCTCGATTTCCCGAAATTTGTTGGATATTTTACAGTCCCGGGGACTCTAAACTAACTCCTGATGGGCTTGGTTTGCAGTGAAATGGACACAGCAAAACTTTTTGAACGCTTCCTTGCGAGCTTCAAGGCCAAAATATAGCCCCACTTCTTTTTAAGACTCATAGAGCAGGCGGGACCTCTTTCCGCGCATCGTGATTTTGACCAACTTCGGCTCGATTTCCTAGAACTTGGGGGTTATTTTCCAGTCCCGGGGACTCTAAAGTAACTCCTGATGGCCTTAATTTTTAGTGAAATGGACACAGGTAAAAGGAGCGCACGCTCTTGGAAGAAATATAGCCCCACTTCATTTTAAGACTGAAAAAGTAGCCGAGACCACCTTACGCGCATCGTGATTTTCAGCAACTTTGGCTCGATTTGCCGGAACTTAGGGGATATTTTCCAGTCCCGGGGACTCTAAACTATCTCTTGATTGTCTTGGTTTGCAGTGAAATGGACACAGGAAAACTTTTTGAACGCTCCCTTTGGACCTTCTGGGCTGATATATAGCCCACTTCACTTTAAGACTTCTGCCTTCTGTGCATCGTGATTTTGACCAATTTCGGCTCGATTTCCCAGAACTTGGGGGATATTTTCCAGTCCCGGGGACTCTAAACTAACTCCTGATTGCCTTGGCTTACAGTGAAAGAGACACTGGAAAAGATTTTGAACCCTCCTTTTTGAGGTTTATGGCCAAAATATAGCCTCACTTCACGTTAAGACTGATAGAGTAGCCGAGAGCGCTTTGCGCGCATCGTGATTTTGGCCACTTCGGCTCGATTTGCCGAAACTTAAGGGATATTTTTCAGTCCCGTGAACTCTAAACTAACTCCTGATTGCCTTGGTTTGCACTGAAATGGACACAGCAAAAGTTTTTGAACGCTCACTATCGAGCGTCTTGGCCGAAATATACTAAAACTTCACTTTAAGACTGAAAGACTAGCCAAAACCGCCTTGCGCGCATGGTGATTTTGCTTAACTTCGGCTCGATTTCCCGGAACTTGGGGGATATTTTTTTGTTCCGGGGACTCTAAACTAACTCCTGATGTCCTTAGTTCTCAGTAAAATGCACACAGCAAAACTTTTTGAACGCTCCTTTTCGAGCTTCTTGGGCCGAAATTTAGCCCCACTTCACTTTAAGACTCCTAGAGTAGCCGAGACCGCCTTACGCGCATCGTGATTTTCACCAACTTTCGCTTGATATGCGCGAACTCGGGTAATATTTTCCAGTCCCGGGGACTCTAAAATAACTCTTGATTGCCTTAGATTTCAGTGAAATGTACACATGTAAAAGGAGCCCACGCTCGGTGTCAAGCTTCTAGGCCAAAATATAGCCCTACTTTATTTTAACACAGAATTAGTAGCCGAGACCGCCTGACGCGCATCGTGATTTTCAGCAACTTTGGCTCGATTTGCCGGAACTTGGGGGATATTTTCCAGTCCTGCGGACTCTAAACTAAGTCGTAATAGCGTTAGTTTTCAGTGAAAAGGACACAGATAAAAGGCGCGCACGCTGGGTGTCGAGCTTCTAGGCCGAATTATAGCCCCACTTCATTTTAAGACTGAAAGAGTCGCCGAGACCGCCTTACGCGCATCAAGATTTTGAGCAACTTTGGCTCCATTTGCCGGAAGTCGGGGGATATTTTCCCGTCGCGGGAACTTTAAACCAACTCCTGATGGTCTTAGTTTTCAGTAAAATAGACAAGGTAAAAGGAGCGCACGCTGGGTACCGAAATTGTAGGCCAAACTATAGCCCCACTTCATTTTAAGACTGAAAGAGTAGCCGAGACCGCCTTACGCGCATCGTGATTTTGAGCAACTTTGGCTTGATTTGCCGTGACTTGGGAGATATTTTCCAGTCCCGGAGACTCTGAACTAATTCTTGATGGCCTAAGTTTTCACTGAAATGGACACAGGTAAAAGGAGCGCACGCTGGGTGTCGAGCTTCTAGGCCGAAATATAGCCCCACTTAATTCATTTTAAGACTAAAAGAGTAGCCGAGACTGCCTTATGCGCATCGTGATTTTCAGCAAATTTGGCTCAATTTGCCGGAACTTGGGGGTTATTTTACAGTCCTGGGCACTCTAAACTAACTCTTGATGGCCTTGGTTTGCAGTGAAATGGACACAGCAAAACTTTTTCAACGCTCACTTTCGAACTTCTGGGCCGAAATATAGCCCCACTTTACTTTAAGACACAAAGACTAGCCCAGACGGCCTTGCGCGCATCGTGATTTTGACCAACTTCGGCTCGATTTCCCTGAACTTGGGGCATATTTTCGAGTCCCAGGGACTCTAAACAAAATGGTGATGGCCTTGGTTTACAGTCAATTGGACACAGCAAAACGTTTGAACGCTCGGTCTCCAGCTTCAAGGCCGAAAGATAGCCCCACTTCCCTTTAAGACTCATAGAGTTGCGAAAACCGCCCTGTGCGCATCGTGATTCTGACCAACTTCGGCTCGACTTTCTGGAACTTGGGAGTTATTTTCCAGTTCCGTGGACTCTAAACTAACACCTGCTGGCCTTGGTTTGCAGTGAAATGGACACAGCAAAACTTTTTGAACGCTCAGTTTCGAGCTTCTGAGCCGAAATATAGCCTAACCTTATATTAAGACTCATAGAGTAGCCGAGACCGCCTTACGCGCATCGTGATGTTGACCAACATTAGCTTGATTTCCCGGAAGTTGGGTGATATTTTCCAGTCCCAGGGACTCTAAACTAACTCCTGAAGGCCTTGGTTTGTAGTGAAATGGACACAGCAAAACTTTTTCAACGCTCACTTACGAGCTTCTGGACCGAAATATAGCCCCACATCACTTTAAGACTGAATGACTAGCCGAGACCGCCTTGCGCGCATCATGATTTTGACCAACTTCAACTCGATTTCCAAGAACTTGGGGGATATTTTCCAGTCCTGAGGACTCTAAACTAACTCCTGATGCCCTTGGTTTGCAGTGAAATTGACACAGCAAAACTTTTTGAACGCTCGCTTTCGAGCTTCTGGGCCGAAATATAGCCCCACTTCACTTTAAGACTCATAGAGTAGCCGAGATCGCCTTCCGCGCATCGTTATTTTGAGCAACTTTTGCTCGATTTCCCGGAACTTGGGGAATATTTTCCACTACCGGGGACTCTAAACTAACTCCTGATGGGCTTGGTTTGCAGTGAAATGGACAGAGAAAACTTTTTGAATGCTCACTTTAGAGCTTCTGGGCCGACATATAGCCCCACTTCACCTTAAGACTGAAAGACTAGCCGAGACCGCCTTACACGCATCGTGATTTTGAGCAACTTCCGCTCGATTTCCCGGAACTTGCGGGATATTTTACAGTCCTGACAACTCTAAACTAACTCCTGATGGCCTTGGTTTGCAGTGAAATGGACACAGCAAAACTTTTTGAACGCTCGCTTTCGAGCTTCTGGGCCAAAATATAGCCCCACTTCACCTTAAGACTAAAAGAGTAGCCGAGACCGTCTTCCGCGCATCGTTATTTTGAGCAACTTTTGCTCAATATCCCGGAACTTGGGGAATATTTTCCACTACCGGGGGCTCTAAGCTAACTCCTGATGGCCTTGGTTTGGAGTGAAATTGACACAGCAAAATTCTATGAACGCTCACTTTCAAGCTTCTTGGCCGAAATATAGGCCCACTCTACTTTAAGACCCATAGAGTAGGCGAGACCGTTTTACGGGCATCGTGATTTTGACAAACTTCGGCTCGATTTCCGGGAATTTGGGGGATATTTTCCAGTCGCGGGCACTCTAAGCTAACTCCTGATGGCCTTGGTTTGGAGTGAAATTGACACAGCAAAACTTTTTGAACGCTCGCTTTCAAGCTTCTTGGCCGAAATATAGCCCCACTTCACTTTAAAACTCATAGAGTAGCGGAGACCACCTTGCGCGCATCGTGACTTTGACCAACTTCGGCTCGCTTTCCCGGAACTTGGGGGATATTTTCCAGTCCCGGGGACTCTAAACTAACTGATGATGCCCTTGGTTTCCAGTGCAATGGTTACAGAAAATTTTTTTCAACGGTCACTTTAGTTTCTGGGCCGAAATATAGCGCCACTTCACTTTAAGACTGCAAGACTAGCCGAGACCACCTTGCGCGCATCGTGATTTAGATCAACTGCGGCTCCATTGACCTAAACTTGGGGGATATTTTCCAGTCCTGGAGACTCTCAATACACTCCTTATGGCCTTGGTTGGCAGTAAGATGGACACAGCAAAACTTTTTGAACGCTCACTTTTGACCTTCTGGGCCGAAATATAGCCCCACTTCAATTTAAGACTCATTGAGTAGCCAAGACCGCCTTACGGGCATCGTTATTTTGACCATTTTCGGCTCGATTTCCCGGAACTTGGGGGATATATTCCAGTGCCGGGGACTCTAAACTAACTCCTGATGTGCTTGGTTTGAAGTGAAATGGACACAGCAAAACTGTTTGAATGTTAACTTTTGAGCTTCTGGGCCGAAATATATCCCCACTCTATTTTAACACTCATAGAGTAGCCGAGACCGCCTTCCACGCATCGTGATTTTGACCAACTTCGGCTCGATTTCCAGGAACTTAGGAGATATTTTCTAGTACCGGGGACTCTAAACTAACTGCAGATGGCTTTCGTTTGCAGTGAAATGGACAGAGCAAAATCTGTTGAACATTCCGTTTCGAGCTTCTGGGCCGAAATATAGCCGAGACTTCATTGCCCGCATTGTGATTTTGTTCATATTCGGCTCCATTTCTCGGAAATTGGGGGATATTTTCCAGTCCTGGGGACTCTAAACTAACTCCTGATGGGCTTAGTTTTCAGTGAAATGGACACAGGCAAAAGGAGCGCACGCTCGGTGTCGAGCTTCTAGGCCGAACTGTAGCCCCACTTCATTTTAAGACTGAAAGAGTAGCTGAGACCGCCTTACGCGCATCGTGATCTTGAGGTACTTTGGCTCCAATTGCCGGAACTTGGGGGATATTTTCCAGTCTCGGGGAGTCTAAACTTACTCCTGATGGCGTTAGGTTTCAGTGAAATGGAGACAGGCAAAAGGAGCGCACGCTCGGTTTCAAGCTTCTAGGCCGAAATAGCTTCACTTCATTTTAAGACTGAAAGAGTGGCCGAGACCGCCTTACGCCCATCGTGATTTTGAGCGACTTTGGCTCGATTTGCTGGAACTTGGGGGATATTTTCCGGTGCGAGGGACTCTAAACTAACTCCTGATGGCCTTAGTTTTCAGTGAAATGGACACAGGCAAAAGGAGCGCACGCTTGGTGTCGAGCTTCTAGGCCAAAAAATATAGCCCGACTTCATTTTAAGACTTAAAGAGTAGCCGAGACCACCTTTCGCGCATCGTGATTTTGAGCAACTTTGGCCCGATTTGTTGCAACTTGGGGGATAGTTTCCAGTCGCGGGGACTCTAACCTAACTCCTGATGGCCTTACTTTTCAGTTAAATTGAGACAGCCAAAAGGAGCGCACGCTCGGTGTCGAGCTTCTAGGCCAAATTATAGCCCCACTTCATTTTAAGACTGAAAGAGTAGCCGAGACCACCTTACGCCCATCGTGATTTTGAGCAACTTTGGCTCGATTTGCCGGAACTTGGGGAATATTATCCCGACCCGAGGAGTCCACACTAACTCCTGAATGCCTTAGTTTTCAGTGAAATGTACACAGACAAAAGGAGCGCACGCTCGGTGTAGAGCTTCTGGGCCGAAATATAGCCCCACTTCATTTTAAGACTGAAAGAGTAGCCGAGACCGCCTTACGCGCACCGTGATTTTGAGCAACTTTAGCTCGATTTACTGGAAATTGGGGGATATTTTCCAGTGCCGGGGACTCTAAACTAACTGCTGATGGCTTTAGTCTTTAGTGAAATGGACACAGGTAAGACGAGTGCACGCTTGGTGTCGAGCTTCTAGGCCGAAATATAGCCCCACTTCATTTTAAGACTGAAAGAGTAGCCGAGACCCCCTTACGCGTATCGTGATTTTGAGCAACTTTGGCTTTATTTGCGGAACTTGGGGGATATTTTCCAGTCCCAGGGACTCTAAAGTAACTCCTGACGACCTTAGTTTTCAGTGAAATGGACACAGGCAAAAGTAGCGCAGGCTCGGTGTCTAGCTTGTAGGCCGAAATATAGCCCTGCTTCATTTTAAGACTGAAAAAGTAGCCGAGACCGCCTTACGGGCATCGTGATTTTTGCAGCTTTGGCTCCATTTGCCGAAACTTGGGGGATATTTTCCAGTCGCGGGGACTCTAAACTAACTCCTGATGGCCTTAGTTCTCAGTGAAATGGACACAGGTAAAAGGAGCGCACGCTGGGTGTCGAGCTTCTAGGCCGAAATATAGCCCCACTCTATTTTGAGACTGGAAGAGTAGCTGAGACCGCCTTACGCGCATCGTGATTTTGAGCAACTTTGGCTTGATTAGCTGAAACTAGGGGGATATTTTCCAGTCCGGGGGACTCTAAACTAACTCCTGATGGGCTTTGTTCTCAGTGAAATAAACAGAGGTAAACGGAGCGCGCGCTCGGTGTCGAGCTTCTAAGCCGAAATATAGACGCACTTCTTTTTAAGAGTGAAAGAGTAGCCGAGACCGCCTTACGCGCATAGTGATTTTCCGCAACTTTGGCTCGATTTGCCGGAACTTGGGGGATATTTTCCAGTCCCGGAAACTCTAAACTAAATCCTGATGGACTTACTTCTCAGTGAAATGGACACCGGTAAAAGGAGCGCACGCTCGGTGTCGAGCTTTTAGGCCGAAATATAGCCACACTTTATTTTAAGACAGAAAGAGTAGCCGAAACCGCCTTGAGCGCATCGTGATTTTGACCAACTTCAGCTCAATTTCTTGGAACTTGGGGGATATTTTCCAGTCCCGGGTACTCTAAACTAACTCCTGATGGGCTTGGTTTGCAGTGAAATGGACACAGTAAAACTTTTTGAACGCTCATTTTCGAGCTTCTGGGCAGAAATCTAGCCCCACTTAACCTCAAGACTGAAGACTAGCCGAGACCGCCTTGCGCGCATCAGGATTTTGACCAACTTCGGCTCGATTTCCCGGAACTTCGGGGATATTTTTTAGTCCCGGCGACTCTAAAGTAACTCCTGGTGGCCTTGGTTTGCAGTGAAATGGACACAGCAAAACGTTTTAAACGCTCACTTTCGATCTTCTGGGTCGAAATATAGCCCCACTTCACTTTAAGACTGAAACACTAGCCGAGACCGCCTTGCGCGCATTGTGATTTTGACCAACTTCGGCTCGATTTCCCGCAATCTGGGGGATATTTTCCAGTCCCGAGGACTCTAAACTAACTTCTGATTGCCTTGGTTTGCAGTGAAATGGACATTGGAAAACGTTTTGAACGCTCACTTTCGAGCTTCTGGGCCGAAATCTAGCCCCACTTAACCTTAAGACTGAAAGACTAGCCGAGACCGCCTTGCGCGCATTGTGATTTTTACAAACTTTGGTTCGATTTTGCGGAACTTGGGGGATATTTTTCATCCCCGAAGACTCTAAACTAACTTCTGGTGGCCTTGGTTTCCAGTCCAATGGACACAGCAAAACTTTTTGAACGCTTACTTTCGAGCTTCTGGGCCGAAATATAGCCCCACTTCACTTTAAGACTGAAAGACTAGCCAAGACCGCCTTGCGCGCATAGTAATTTTGACCAACAATTCGGCTCGATTTCCCGGAACTTGGGGGATGTTTTTCATTCCCGGGGACTCTAAACAAACTCCTGATTGCCTTGGTTTGCAGTGAAATGGACACAGCAAAACTTTTTCATCACTCACTTTCGAGCTTCTTGGCCGAAATATAGCCCCACTTCACTTTAAGACTGAAAGAGTAGCCGATATCCCCTTACGCGGAATGTGATTTCCCGGAATTTTGGAGATATTTTCCAAACTCGGGAACTCTAAACTAACTCCTGATGACCTTGGTTTGCAGTGAAATGGACACAGGTAAAACGACTGAGCGCTCACTTTCGAGCTTCTAGGCCGAAATATAGCCCAACTTCACTTTAACACTGAAAAAGTAGCCGAGACCGCTTTACGCGCATCGTGATTTTCACCAACTTCGGCTGGATTTCCCGGAGCTTGGGGCATATTTTCACTCCTCATGGCCTTGGTTTGCAGTGAAATGGACACAGCAAAACCTTTTGAACGATTACTTTCGAGCTTCTGACCGAAATATAGCCCAACTTCACTTTAAAACTGAAAGAGTAGTTGACACCGCCTTACACGCATCGTGATTTTGACCAACTTTGGCTCGATTTCCCGGAACTTGGGGGAAATTTTCCAGTCCCGGGGACTCTAAACTAACTCCTAATGGCCTTAGTTTTCACTGAAATGGACACAGGCAAAAGGATCGCATGCTCGGTGTCGTTGTTCTAGTCCGAAATATAGGCCCACTTCATTTTAAGACTCAAAGAGTAGCCGAGACCGCCTCACGCCCATCGTGATTTTGAGCAATTTTGGCTCGATTTGCCGTAACTTGGGAGATATTTTCCAGTCCCAGGGACTCTAACCTAACTCCTGATGGCCTTAGTTTTCAGTGAAATGGACACAGGTAAAAGAAGGATACGCTCGGTGTTGAGCTTCTAGGCCGAAATATAGCCCTACTTCATTTTAAGACTAAAAGAATAGCCGAGACTGCCTGACGCGCATCGTGATTTTGGGCAACTTTGGCTCGATTTGCCGGACATTGAGGGATATTTTCCAGTCCCAGGGACTCTAAACTAACTCCGGATGGGCTTAGTTTTCAGTGAAATGGACACAGGTAAAAGAAGCGCTTCCTCGGTGTCGAGCTTCTAGGCCGAAATATAGCCCCACTTCATTTTAAGACTGAAACAGTAGCCGAGACCGCCTTACGCGCATCGTGATTCTCAGCAACTTTGGCTTGATTTGCCGGAACTTAAGGGGATATTTTCCAGTCCCAGGGACTCTTAATTAACCCTTGATGGCCTTAGTTTTCAGTGAAACGGACACAGGTAAAAGAAGCGCACGCTGCGTGTCGAGGGTCTAGGCCGAAATATAGCCCCACTTTATTTTAAGACTGAAAGAGTAGCCGAGAGCGCCTTACGCGCAGCGTGATTTTCAGCAACTTTGGCTCGAATTGCCGGAACTTGAATGATATTTTCCAGTGCCGGGGACTCTAAACTAACTCCTGATGGCCTTAGTTTTTAGTGAAATGCACACAGGTAAAAGTAGCTTACGCTGGGTTTCAAGCTTCTAGACCGAAATATTGCCCCACTTCATTTCAAGACTAAAAGAGTAGCCGAGACCGCCTTACGCGCATCGTCATTTTGAGCAACTTTGGCCCGAATTGCCGGAACTTGAGGGACTTTTTCCAGTCCCGGGTACTCTAAACTAACTCCAGATGGCCTTAGTTTTCACTGAAATGGACACACGTAAAAGTAGCGCACACTGGGTGTCGAGCTTCTAGGTCCAAATATAGCCCCACCTCACTTTAAGACTCATAGAGTAGCCGTGCCGCCTTGGGCGGATCGTGATTTTCACCAAATTGAGCTCTATTTCCCGGAACTTGGGGAATATTTTCCAGTCCCGGGGACTCTAAACTAACTCCTAATTCCGTTTCCTTCTAAGATTTCCCTTTTGAACGATCACTCTTGCCAATTCAAATATTGACAAATGCATTGGCTGCAACCGAATGTCAGGTCTCATTAGAAATTTTAAATGTTGAGCTTAGGAACGTGTTGGAATTAACGAGCAGAACAAGACATCACGTCTTTATACGCACTAGACCCAGTTAAAAACAAGTCTCAGAAATGATATCAAAACTGCTAAATCCCAGTAGTTCGATATAACAGTTTTTATGTCAAACTACAGCGATTGAACAGTTTTTAAAACGTGTCTAAGAGCTTTTTTGTAAATTCGTCTAGGTCTGTTCTCCTCGAATGTCAGGTTCAGTTGAGATACTGGTGACTCTCCTAGTATCTGATACAGCCCTGGCCTTTCCCTAGGCTGGGTTTCTAGCAACAACTTCCCTCTCAGGAGAGAACTAATGGTTCCAAGAAGGTAAAACCGGGAGGGTATTCAGAGAACCTATGTGGGGAAGTGCGGTGCGTTTGTTGAAGCTCCTACCGGCCTAATTCAGAACAAAACATGTGATTTCGGAGGTGACTCTAAAATGGATACCTTATTTAAACTCTTTATATCTAAGGATAGGTACACGCTGTTAGAACTCTTTCCGTCACGTGATTTTTTCAGCCAATACTTCCCTCTGAGGAAAGGACTAATTGTTCCAAGTTGTAGCAGACAAACCCGGGGACTCCCCGAGATTAGGTGGGGATGTGCAGTGCGTTCCTTGAAACCCTTACCCTAATTCAGACCAAAGTATAGTGACTTTCGATTCCCTTTTTCAGACCTGGGGCCCTTTTCTCGAAACCCCAGGAAACTCTGTTCCGACCCGTAAAGCCATAGCAAAATCTCGAACCTAACGATTACAGAGCTGTTTTATTCACATATTCTTAATATGAAGAGAGGTTCCCTTCATATAAGAAGTTTCAGGCGTATAAACTTCTCCGTTTTTAGATACACATGAACTAAAAATGGCTTTACGGGCCCTAAAACTGATACCCCTAAAACTGATACCCTATTTCAGCTCTCTATATCTGGACTTGTTCAACCAGGAATGCCTTCAACTGAGACTGCTTATATATGGTAGTTCCCTGAACTTGCGGCAAACAGAATAATTTTGAACAGTAAAATTTAGAATATAGGTAACTTATTTGAGTTTAGATCTATCGTCAATTGATTTACTCTTTTAAGCAACCTGCACGAAATTGTATCAGAGTTCTATGATCTTGATGTGGGCACTGTGGAGAGGATTGAGATAAGACCAAGAAGAGTCAAAAACAGCTTTTTCGGAAGTGATACCTGGAACCTTAACGAGGTAGGTAGGAAAATGGTAAAGTCTGCATACGAGCCAAGTGGCCCATCAGGCCGGAGCTTATCCTGGTTTCAGCAGCATGAAGTGACCAGGAGTATTTCTAATCCCCCCTGGATGGGATGCTAGTCCATCGCAAGGTTCCGTGAGAGTAAAGTGTCTTGCCCAAGAAAATAACACAATGTCCCGGCCAGGGACAGAGGAACAGCAGTGTACGACTGCTTTTATTATTATTAAATTCCATTCCACACACGACATATAATACTTATTATAAAATACATTTAGTACAATGCATTGCTCAGTTATATATCATTACTTTGTTTCCATGCGTTTACTAATTTATGAATGACACATAAATTACCTACAATACATTACTTTCTCACTTACCTACCTACCTATCTACCTGCCTACTTACTTCATTTATGCTTGCTCGCTTACGTTTGCCACCGGTGGGCGAAAGACTGGTTTATATTGACAAACAAGCGGAAAAGATGCGCATGTTTAGACCTGGTATCTGCAGTAAGAGTAATACAATAAGTAGCTCTAAACTAGCCATTAATTTTGTGTCACTCAAATGCTCAGAACATGTCACTTAAAGAATATTTGGTGTGTTTTTGTATCAGGTAAAGGTTACAAAGGGAGACGAAACGCGAACTGCAGTGTTCAAGGAAACTATTCCAGTATGGCCCTCCGACATCCGCTGGTATTCTGGTACGTCCTGACGCCAAAACAACAGCTGGAAAATATTATTTGTTCTAGAAATCTAATGCCCATGTGTACTCTTAAAACTAGACCTTATTCAAGCTAAAACTTTCCAATGCACCCATAGTAGTCTAATTGGTAAGTAATTGGTTTGGTTTTGGTTTTAGGACACTCAATTGAAAACCACTCTATGCTCAAGGTTTCCTAGTACCGTATGATAATTTTCTGAACTCTATTATTAGTATAGGAAATCGTATGAAAGCGAGTGCAATTAAGGACTACACCACGAAAATGAAACCTCTCTAATTGTTAAAAAATTGTACGATTGCTCATTCCTGGCTTATTTATTATACGCCTACCCGCTATATATTATGCATTGTATTGGATTTACTTTTAAGTGTGATTATGCATTTGATATATTTTATCCACTTTAACTGGTAGGTTACTTAGATACTAGTTAGTTACACATGACCCCTCAAGCATGTAATGCTTTTAATCTTATCGTATTTAAATAAAGGATTTTACTAACTTACTTACCTCCTCCCCCGAAAGTTGACGCTCACGCGTTCAGCCGTCTCTTCTCGCGGAGGAACGTAGACCAGACTCGAGAGAGCGGCGGAAATCGAGCCTTCATCAGAGAAGGCAGAATAATTCTCCTATTCATGCTCTCTTGACCGCACTGCGTAATAATAGTGGCATATGGCCATTATGATATTAAAGTGTAACACAAACAGCTTTATGAAGTCAATTTAATAAACTTATCTCGTATTTTGCTTTGCAGTTAGAGCCTGGCTTAATCCATACGGTAAGTAGAATGAGAATGACGCAAAAAAGTATAAATAAATTTAAATATGATGAAAGAAATTATTGAGATAAAGTTAAGAAACCATTCTTATGAGGGTATTTAGAGCTACTTAGAAGCCGCTGCGTACAGAACCACTGTGTTTTGGCCTTGGACCTGAAATTCTCAGTCGAAAGCTTTCAATCGTCAACGGCTTAAAACTGTATATATTGTATCAACTTCGGTGATTTACAAGGATTTCCGGCCCTGAGAAAAGCCGAAATTGAACATGTGAGTAAACCTACGATAATTTAACTGTAATGATATCAATGACGTGATGTTTGATATCAAGGCATGCTTGACCCTTTCACTGTACTTAAATTTGTTGGTGTTAATCGAAACATCTTCAGATGTTCCTCGAAAGTCTTCTGCAACTTCGGTAATCTTCGGAAATTTTCGGAAAATGTCTTCGGAAACGTGCGTGGGCTTAGGAATCGTTTGGAGAATACTTAAAAATTTTCGGAAACTGGTCGGAAATCTTCCAAAAATCGTCAAAAACGTCGTTATTTTTATGTTTATGTAACAAACAAAATAATACATGGTTGCTTTTAGATATGGAATTTCTATTCTCGTGTTCAACTTTATATCTTAGGAGTGAGCGCAGTTCACTCGTAAGATATCCAGTAGAACACTTGAAGTTCCTTATCTACGATTACCCATGCATACATGTACGTATCATTCTAGAAAAAAATGCATGTGGAGCCTGTCTTATTTCATAGCATGCTCCTTTCATGTTCATTCTGTTTATTTCAACAGTTTCCTACTCGGTCAAAGTTTACGGATCGGACACAGAGACTAAAAATATCTTGTCACTGGCTGTTGTGATTGAAGGAGAAGATAACACAGAAACTAAATTCAAATACTTGACCAACAAAGCGACAGAAGGGTATGAAATGTTCATCATGTCTTCAGCCGAAATGGCGGGTCCCGGTCGGGGGGCTGGAGGGGGGGGGGGGGGGGCTGGTATAGCTTAGCATGTTTAATAAATTGATCAATGTTTATCCTGGCAGCTGGGAACACAATACGTTTGGAATCAGAGAGAACTGATACCTTTTATAGGTGAAGAAGGGGGAGACGGCATGGCCGAGTGGTTAGGGCGCTCTGACCACTAAGCTGGATTTGTTTCTCAGTAGACCCTAGTTCAACTCTTCGGCAACGCTTGTAAATAGCCAAGTGTTCTGCCTCCTTCCAGTTGGGATTTGCAACTATGTTATGTTCATTTGCAATATTTGTTTCATAAGGTCTAGATAGCAGCAGACACGTAAAGATTTTGAGGAAAACGACCAATTTTTTAAGTTTAAAAGACATGTTTCGACAGAACTTCTGTCATCTTCAGTTGAATGAATGATTACAAAGCAAGTTGAACAATAAGTAGTACTTTTGTACAGGACATTCAATCTTTATCTATGTTTGGTAAATTTATGGTTTCCTTCGATGTTGAAAGTCTCTTTACTAACATACCTCTTGAGGAATGTATTGATCTGGCGGTCAATTACATTTCCGAGGGCAATCCTGACCTCAAGTTAAGTAAGCCTGAACTTAGAAGCCTTTTCACTGTAGCCACCGCCCAGACCCATTTCTTATTTAACGGTTCTTTCTATGACCAAATTGACGGTGTGGCCATGGGGTCTCCCCTTGCTCCCGTATTAGCCAATCTTTTTATGGGGCATCATGAAAAACTATGGTTGGAAAATTTTCAATATTCTAAAATTTTATTTTATCGTAGGTATGTTGACGACACTTTTGTTTATTTCACTCGGAGCACGATGCTGTTATATTTTTTGACTACATTAACTCTAGGCACCCCAACATAAGGTTTACTATGGAAAAAGAACTTAATCGCAAATTACCCTTTCTAGATGTCCTTATTGATAATAGTGACACTAATTCCTTCCTAACTAGGGTTTACCGTAAGAAAACCTTCACTGGGTTATTAACTAATTATTTTAGCTTCACCTCGTACTCATTTAAAGTAGGTCTCATTAGGACTCTTGTTGACAGGGCCTACAAGATCAACAACACTTGGTCGGGGTTACACGAGGATATAACCAAGCTTACTGAAATTCTCAAAAAGAACCTTTTCCCTGCCCATTTAATTGAAAAAGTGGTTAACCGTTACATCACTGGGACCCATAGCAATCATTGTCCCCGGGGCTACCCCCTTACCACCTCGCCCACGTTTTACTTTAAGCTGCCGTACATAGGCCATTTCTCTGTCATCACTCAGAAGAAGATTCGACACTTAATCAAGCGCTATTGTAATGATTTAGACATGAAATTAGCTTTTTCTTCCTTTAAGATAGGTAACCTTTTTGGTGTGAAAGACCCTATCCCCGGCGGGCTTCGTTCACGTGTGGCTTATAAGTTTACATGTGCGGGCTGTAATGCCTGTTATGTCCGCGAAACCTCCCGACATATTTTTCCACACGCGTACGTGAGCACTTAGCCGTTGATAGGGCCTCTCACATCTTCAAACAGCTTCAGAATTCTGAACGTTGTCGCTCATTGTGTTCAATAGACTGCTTTCATATTTTAGATCACGCCACTACCAGCTTTCAACTCAAGATAAAGGAGGCTATCCATATTCAAAAAGAACTACCTTGCCTCAATCAGCAATTACACCATGTAAATCTAAAATTATCCTTTTAATATACACCTTTTCACGTTCTGTTGTTAATATTTGTCTCAATCAGCATTTTTGTCTACTTATTATTCAACTTGCTTTGTAATCATTCATTCAACTGAAGATGACAGAAGTTCTGTCGAAACATGTCTTTTAAACTTAAAAAATTGGTCGTTTTCCTTAAAATCTTTATTTGTTTCATCATTTGGTTTCTTTGGCCCTGAAAAGCCCCATCGGGGAAGTAGTCAATTAATTAATTTATTTATTTATTTAGTTAGTTATTTAGTTATTTATTTATTTACTTATTTATTTATTGATGTAAAAAGAATTCCAGCAGCGCCCACAAAATGCGATTCCGGTCCTCTTTCTCGTCCCCAGAGCCTCCGTTTCTTTTGGTCATGTGGTCGGCAATTTTAAAACGAGTAGCACTGGGATCGAGAACTGGGACTACCGATGATAGCTCTCGTCAAATTTATCTCCCGTACGGTTACAGGGAGGAAAAATCTATAAAAATCGGTTCTTATTGCCAATTTTCTCTTGTTTACTCCCTTTAGTAACCAACTCGTCATCAAAGGCAGTTTCAGGGATATTAATGTGGGTATTATGGAATGGATTCGGGTAAGAGCAGCGACAACAATTGATTGGACTCTTAAAGAGGTACAGTGATATTTCCGGTAAAAGTATCTTTAGTGACGTAGTTCAAAAAGTTCAGGCACTGGCACTTGAAGTAATTTGCCTCTACAAAAGTTAACACTTAGAGCGGTTTTCAATTGTGTATTGTAAAACCAAAACCGATGACATCCCTCTGACCAACCATGAAGGAGGTAGCCAGTCCAATTAACCAATCAACACTCGAAGCAAATGCATGAAGTCGGCCCGATGCGCGGGAAAATCTGCGCGAACGAGTTTTACAGGCCTGCAAATGATCTCGGGACTGCAAATCATCCCCAAATTGTACCGCAAATGATCCCCCGACCAGAAGTTGTCGCTTCGCTATTTTAAGCCAATTACTTAGCGTGGTAATTTAAAACCAAAGAAAATGGCCTGCTGCATGATCTACTAGCACTAAACTGAAACTTTACTCCTGCCTCTACCCCGTTTTATTGATTCCAAGGGTCGCCGAGTAATATTTGTTTTGCTTGTGTATCAGGTAAAGGTTACAAAGGGAAGGGAGACGGTAACTGCAGTGTTCAACAAAAAGACTACCGCATTTAATCTAAATAATTATCGAGGTAGGTCAGATCAGCTGACTTGAAACTACTCAAAATAGTATTTACTTTTTGTTTTTGTTGTCAGAAGTGTTTTAGCTCTCGTAAGCTTGTAATATTTTTTTTCCTGCTAGCAGCTGTTATTGTTTTGAGGCTAGGGGCATTGTTTCTGTTGTTTTGTCTATTGTCCTCTCAAAGGGTATCAAGCCATTCGTATGAGACCTTGCGAGAGCTACCACCCGACCCCTTGTTGTTGGTTCCCTAGACTCAAGTTGTTATGGGAACACGCTTCACTTCTCGAATACAGCCAATTTGGGTTTTAATTTTCCTAGCTAGCGGTCCGAATTACCATGAAAGTATTGATCAAAAAAAATTATGACAACACTTCGAAGATAGAATTGATATTCCTACTTAATTCAAGTCCTATTTTTTCTTTTGATTTCCACTGTGTATTGGTTTCGCGTTTTTCATCTATCTGTAGGAAATTTGGTGGCCAAAGATAAATTTTATAACATTAACTGAGTAAATAAAGCAGTATCGGACTAATAATAGTTTCGAGGAAAGTTGGCTGTATAATGCTGTAAGCTGATTAAAGTTCGAACTAATAGAGCCAGTTATTGATTATCAGTTAAAATGATTTTGCATTTTGTTTTGCAGCTAGGGCACAGGCGTCTAGCCCACCGTCTGGGTCATAACGGTCAGCGGAATGGGAACGGAGCACAAATAGCATGCGCATAATCTGCAATGAGAGAAAACGAGTGAAAAAAAAATAAATAAAAAATTTATGATTGAAGTTTCTTTTACGACTTATTCAAGTCCAGTTCTTAAGTTTCACGGATTCCCAGACGGTTACAGTGAAATCGTTATTTCTCAGTGAGTTTGAAACTTGCTCGGTATAAGAAGGGACTTTAGATATCTTGAGCGCTTACCATCTGTGTAGAAAACCAGCAATCAAAATGAGAAGGGATGAGTGTGTACCATTTGACAACATTTGAAAACCTTCCATTGGAAAGGACATTCTCGACTCCAGAGCTACTCTCTTTTGCGCATGCCTGATGGCTTCGTGTCTTATATACCTAGTCCAGAACGCGAAGGTCTGAAGCGGGAATGGTGGAAAGGACTGTTTCCATTTCCCAGTTTCCCACCGAAACGACTGCGTATTTCCCGGCGGGCTGAAGTTGTCTTCCAATTCACTACAGAATCTCCTGCTGCCAATTCCCCCGCTAGAAGTACACTACCAATTTGTTTCCCTTTTGATTTTATACAACTGCTGCAATCACTAGCTTTCTAACCCCGCACGCAACCGGAAAATATCATTTGCGCACATGCAGAACTAAACAACACAAATGTAATATGGTTTACGTATCAAGACTTACTTAGAAGCACGCATAACTATGGATTTTCACACGGTAATAACCTTTTAGGAATGCTTTCGCTATTTTCCAAACAATATAACATGCTTTTCGAACGCATATTTCACCTCTTGGTATTAGAACCCTGTCTCTTAAACATTGGATGGAAATATAATCCCTAACATGTGAGTCATGGCTCATAAACGTAGTGCCAACTTGCCACGACGTCTAATATTTGGGTCCAATAACTTGTTATGTAGTGCCTTGGTAGTTTTTGGCTGATATCAAAAGATACCACAGTCGCCAAAACCTTCATCTCTCGCTAATAGAATCACGTCTCTTTCACGGGTCGAAAAAGAGTATGATGTCAAACTTTGGATAGGTATTACTTATATTCCACCATCTTGAAACTAGATTTAACCTTTGGGATCTAATATCTTTTACTGTAGGACCTTGCCAACAGTAGTCCATCTTGATATTCAGTCCGCAAAAAGGACCAAGGTACAACACAAAACGTTATTAGACTCGAAAAAGTGGACATAGTTTTAAGACAAGAATTGGTTGGAAGCTGCCGGCAGGTTGGTGAAAAAATGCTGGGAAACTTGGAGTGATAAATTACAACATGGCTTTTAACATAGTATCCAGTCTCGGACCACTTCAAGATTATGTAATCTACTGCTCATATGGTGTTTGTAAGCTTAGACAACCCCTGTGCTGTTAAATATAGAGACTGAGGGGTCACAAAGCCACCGCGCCCTAAAGGTACTATTACAAAAAAAACAAATATTTGCTCTTTCCCTGGTCCCCAGGGCTCCACTTCCTTAAATCCACGGTCTTTTTCAGTCTCGCATGGAATATAAACAAAATACTTGGGAAGAGTGTGACTTTTCCGTCCAAGTACTTTAAAAGTGTATGCCAGCGAATTTTACATTGTGGACCTTACAACCCGTTCTGCCTTTTTATTAGTCCGTCAAGCGAAAAGGGACAGAAACAAAACGCATGTGATGACATAAGGCGTGCGCGAGAACACAAGCGGCCGAGACGCGCCCGCATAATGTGACGGAGGTTTAGCCGGCCGCATCATACAGCAGATGGTTTCAGGGGCACAGCACAAGGGCGCGCTCCGTGTTCGTGTATCGCGCTTTGAGTATCGGAGCTCTGCCCCGCTAAACCACCTGCTGCGGGCTACAGAAATCACAGGAGAACCTGATGAGAGCAGGAAGACTTGTTTGTCCACAGCCATTTCTTCTTTTCTTTCTAAGTAAGCGCGAGTTCCATTTCCCGAACAACGCCGACTGGTAATCGAGCCTAGGCTACGCCTTACGCACACCCCCCGTGAGCGGACATCGGTCAAGAAACATCTCAGGTTTTATTTCCCATGAGCGGGACCCCCTCCCAGCTGGGTCTTTTTCACTTGCTAAAAGCGTACGCTAAACGGAAGATTTGTCTAACTCCGTAAACACGTTACATTATACTGTGATTAAACACAAGGAAGTTCTACTGAAGTCTCCTAAGCATGCTCTAACGAAATATAAAATAAGCCCTTAAATAAGGGGACGTTATTCCTGCGTGTTTGGGAGGTGTGGAGGAGTTTCTTTTTTTTTCACCTATCGGGCACCTTTCCCCTGCGAGACATGACAGAAAATCGAGCGATATAGCTTACATAAATGCAGAATTTTGAACATTTCACGATGTGGCTTTTGCAGAGGACAAATGGCTAACCTGTAACCTTCATTTAACCTTTAGCTGTGCGGTATTTTCGAGTGTTTTCTCATAAGAAACCCCAAGAAACCCATAGCAAAACCATTTAAAGGCCAGTGCAATTAAAAAAGCCAATCAGAAACCAGACCTTACCCACGTGGGTCAGGAAGCCAATAAGAAATAAGGTTTAACCTAGGTGTTAAGGATTACTCAATTTCGCGGGTCCTCTTCGTCCTTGAAAGTCTACTTTAAAATCTTGAATGGCGAGAAGAAACGGGAAATATTCACAGAATTCGAAGTTATATCTTCTAAAACATCTTAAACTTACAGTTTTCAAACTGCGTAATGGCTTTTTTCATCAAATTGAAAGTCACTGACAGTCAATGACGTAGTCGACGAAAGCCCGTGCAACGAAACAAGCCAATCAGCGCAGAGTAGTTTATCACGTGATGTGCGGCCGAAAAAAGCGCTGCTTTCAAAATTTCATTCCCCGCCAAATATGCACCTCGAAGGAAGTGAATTTTTTTCACTGAAGAAGCTCGGAATTTCTATTCTTTACCGACTTAATTGACGGTGTAACCAGCTTCAGCAACATTCTTGCAGTTACGAGAAGCTAACTGCGATAAACATGTGAGTGTATTATTGTTTCAGGCCACAAAATGTTTCAAAAATCAACACATGTTTGCGAGTTAATGTTGCTTCATTCGCGGCGAAGAAAAGCTCGTTTTCCGTTCACGTACGTTTTCCTCAAAAAATTATACGTACGAACTAGTTCCTCTTTAGTAATTAATTGTAATTTTGTATTTGTAGGCAGAGTTTGCCAGAGAAAATGAGAACATTGGTCGTACACCTCCGTACACAAATTTGCTGTACACTCGCCCTCGCCATGCCGGATTAAAAACCATGTTGACAGTTCACAAATCGACAGGTAGGCGAAATTCACTCGTTACACTTGAGCTAAATTTAAAAAAAGTAGCTGGAATTATTTTTATACGCAAAATTTTCTTTCAAGTTCCCTTATTATTCTAGAAATGAGGAACGCTAGAGAGTTCCCGCGCGAAGCGCGACGTTTGCCGCCAAACTGAACCAAAATGTTTCTCAAGTGGTTATGCGTTTTTCGCGGAATGAAATTTTTTTTTTCGAAGTCGCTCTATAAAGGTAAATTACTATTCTTTTCTTTAAATTATTGTTGCTGCTTCTAAATTCCGCAATTAAAAGTTAGGGAAAAGTGAAATTCCTTAGAAAGTCGCCATAATTATCTGAAGATGCGACTTACGATTTATAGTCAAATTTCTTGTTAGCACCTACGTAAACAATATTCTGTTTTGGACTATGAGCGTATTTGGTTTTGGAGCGATTTTACAATACCGGGCCACTTGTTAACATATCAAAAAGAATCATTCAAATTAAGTGAGATGCAAATGAGTTGTCCGTTTTTCTAAAATCGTGCCTAGGTTTTATGGGATCTTGAATTTAAGTTGTAAATAACGGCCTGAAAATGTTTAAATCAGTTATGTGACACTCGAGTTTCTAACACCGACTTCAACAACAGTTTGCTGTACAGATAATTACCATTTCCTTTAAAATCCTTAAACTTGAGTTAAGCAAAGTGCTTCTTTTAAAAACTTTAATTTCTGTACGTAGAGTTAATTACTTTTAATTACTTCGGCCGCTTTACAGTTCATGTAACTCCGCACACTCGCGTTCTGAATATTTTGTTGCGAACTGCATGAGACAAACATGACTTGGTAAATAATCTTGAAGGAAATAACTGGATCATCGTTCAATGAAAAATAAACTGACTTAATAGTTGTTGTATCGAGAAATGTGTTTTTAATTATAGATGCAAAGAAGCTTACATTATATTCGAGACCTACGTTTTCCTAACATTTTGTGACTAGAATAGTAAACCCATTCAAAGTCGGCTGAAACATTTGCGAGTAATTCAATTTACGGGTTTGAATGGTCTTTTTAATCCACAGTAACCAAATCTGATTCCAAAATCACTTTACTGTAATAATAATAATAATAATAATAATAACAATAACAATAACAATAACAATAATAATAATAATAATAATAATAATAACAATAACAATAATCATAATAATAAAAAACAAACAATAGACTGTAATATTCCAAAGAGCGAAATTTATAAAAATTGTGACATCAGTCTTGGTGATATCCTCCCACGTAGAACAAAAAAAAAAAATGCACACTTATAAACTTTGCCAGGAGTCACATCCTTTGTTCCACTTGGAACTTAAAGGATTAATCCAGTCAGCTGTTTTTAATTGTATGTATGATGTGTTGCAATTTCTGGAGCAAACTTGTTACCAGCATACCTTGTGTAATTAGTTCTTGTTATCTTTCCTTGGTTTAGTGTTTCTTGACCTTGGAGGAGGAACAGGCTTGGTCCATCACTTCAGCACCATACAGTCCACCTGTGCAAGACAAGGCCTGACTCTGACCTGATCGACTCTGATGGGGACATTATAAGATGCAAGGATAATGTAAGGGTGGGGAAGATGAAGTAACCTCTTCTCTTTCCCCCTTCCCATTGTCTACTGCTACTTATGATTTACTCAGAGGAGGAGAGTGGGAACGAGTCAGTTCAAAGATTCTGAAGGAAGACTCTTTTGCATATCTAAACATATGCAGTTGGTTGGTAACATTGATTGTGGGTTGGTAGGGGAGGTTTTAAAATACTGTAAAGCTCTGGATGAACCTTAACACTAAATTTCGGCCAGAGGTCAACAAACCTCTGATTCGGCTTAACTTAATGTAGTTAGATTAGCTAGTTGGGTCCCAAGGTTTTGGGTGGTTCCTCCCTTAAGGTTTGTCCATTGGGTTCCTTTTCAGGTTATTTCGGTCAAGATTCGACTTTTCTTCAATTCGATGCTGGGTCTGCTTTGAGGATTTATTCGGACAAGATTCAACTTTGTTCAACTGGACACTGGCTCTACAATGTGGATATTTTCGGCATCCACTTTGGCTTGACATTTTCATGACTGCGTCTCCCGCTTAGCTGCGCAATAAAAACTTTAATTCTTTCCATGCTTTACTTGATGACAGGGACTGTGATCAAGTGAAACTATTTCGACCAAAATTTTTCAAAAAACTTTTCATCATTAAAACCATTTCGGCCTAAAGGTTCAACCAGACATGACTTAAAAGTAGATAACTGGAGATTTCAGGTCATTCAGCTGAAAGGAGGAAGGCTGGTTTCCTACTCCTATGCAGTTTAGTGGCTTGACTGTGGTTGTAGCTAATAGTTAAGGCCAGGAATACAAAGCAGTTTAGGAGGGAATATAGGGGACAAAACACACACTTCAGTTTAGTTCGCTTGCATACATTTAGGCCAATTGTCTGATGTCATATTTTGACAGTTTCACAACTGTCAGTCAAAATTTTGGGCCATTGTGTACATTTTAGGGTTTAAGCCAATTGTCTTGTTGTGGCAGTTTGTCAACTGTCTGCTAAATTATTACATCAACATCGCACAAATAAAAAGGTTGTCAGTTTTCAAGTTTCCACAATGGCCCATACAGTTGTTTTCACTTCACACTTTAGGCCAATTGTCTTGACACGGCAGTTTCAGCTGCCCGCCAAATTTTCATAACTTAAATTATCGCCAATCTTGTGATGAACATGGAAAGGAGGAGGAGCACTGGTGTTTAACAGCAATCCATGTAAGGTAGGGCAAGTTCTACACCCTGGCATCAGGTACGTGGTGTAATTTAAGGACGACAAATTTCGCTTTTGGATTCGGTTTTCGGTTCGGCTTTCAACTCGGAACACCAATTGGCGCTAATTTACAAACAAAGGCTTGGTATTGACTATAACTCGTTAGCAAGCCGCTAATAACCCCCATGTACCATCCGGGGCACCCTAAGTGTTCATTTCGGGGTGTCGACATTTACTGACACAGAACACTTGAGGTTTCTCAGGATGTCAAATTTTTCACATAGGAATGCGCGTCCCCTTAATTAGGTCCTGTGGATAATGTAGGAAACATGTAACATACTTTAAATAATAAATCCAACACAACTGTGTGTCTGTGTCATTTTTTTAAACCTATTAGCTAAGATTAATTCAAGGCAGTTATGGATAGCGTGAAGCATTGTTGAACAGTGCAAAACAAGATAAATTAAGTACTAACCATTTTCAATTTCAGGACCTTCGACTATGGTAAGTATTTTATCCGCACTGAGCCCATTTTCGGGGGCACGCCCATGTTAGTGTAGCATAATGTAGCAAACATGTAATATATTTCAAACAATAAATCCAACAAAACTGTGTCTCTGTGTCTTTTTTTAGCCTAATGACTAACATTAATTTACAGCAATAATGCATAGTGTGAAGCATTGTTGAACGATGCAAAACAAGACAAATTTAGTGCTAACCATTTGCAAATGGTAAGTTACTTGAGCCCATTTTCGGGGGTTCGCCCATTTTCGGGGGTTCACCCATTTTCGGGGGCGCACTTGCAGCCAACGCACAGTTAAACAAATTTAAAAATAAGGTGAGTAGTCAAGGCATTTCTGGCCCACTTTTAAGGGCTGGCTCATTTTCGGGAGCAATATCTCCAGTCTAGTATACGGGTGTAGCTGTGCAACGTGGTCCTGAGGGCAACACCATCACAGGAGCCATCAGGAAGGAACTTGAGGAAGTTTGAGAGAACAGTTGTCTACATGAAATTAACATCTGTCTGAGTTTCCAGGAGGATTTTGGATCATGTGTGTTTGGGTGGTAAGTCATACATGCATACATGTAAATAGGAACATGAACATGATAACATTTGTGCTCTCATTTAAGTTTCCAGGAAGCCTCCACACAGCCAGTGACACCAGTCACAAGGAAAGAGCCTCTTCCAATGCAACCTAAAAAAAAAACAGGTAATGACACAAATAAATTCTGCCATTTAGCTGCTGACTTTTTTTTTTTTACATGGATCATTTTTAAGCAATTAAGTTCTTTCATCATCTTCATCATCATCACATCCTTTTCCCATCTGGGAAATAAGGCTTTATGAATTGCCTGTGGATGAATTATTGGAAAAAAAAATTACCTGAAGGTGCCTTTTTTTTTTTCAACAGCACAAAAGATGAGGCAAAACACTCAAGATCAATTGTCTGTGAAGGAACCAAATTATATACCCTTATTTATGGCATTTACAAAATATTTTTGACACGATATATTCAAGGTAAATTGTCTGAAATGAGATCAAATTTTACACCATCTTTCACCATCGACTGTGGACAGAGGAGGTCAAAATTTTGGTTTATTCATTAATCAGTTATCACTACTAAATTATTGACTGTTATTTTTATCAGGTACAACTGATGTCACCACTAGCTATTGACAAGACAGTTATCTGTTGAGGAGCTCAAATTGATCATATGTCGCTTATCAGCGTAAAACAACAGTGCATTTATCCTTATTTTAAGACAACAGGGCCCTATTGATGACAGTGATGTGTAGAGGCTACCCTGTATGATGCAGAGTGATGTGAATAATATGTCTCTGTATGTCTTTTCCAGTGTCATAAAGAAAATACACAAAGCCAATTATAATACCTTTGGATGCTTTAAGCCAATTGTCTGTCAAGCAGCTCAAATTATAGACAGTTTTTCGCAGTATAACTGAAAAAAATAATGGATTACATGGATTATTCCTTTTGGAAGGATGCTATATGCCCAATTGTCTGTTGATGGGAAAAATAATGGGCAACATTTTTCAGCAGTGTGCAAAAAACATTGCACCAGGATAATTGTCTGTCACTGCAAAATTGTTTTAAAAAATAATGGGCAACATGTTTCTGCAGAGTACAAAAGACATTGCACCAGGATAATTGTCTGTCACTTCGAAATTGTTTTAAAAAACTTTATTCCACATTATGCCTCAACAGTGTCTAGTTTTAAATTTTGCTAGGAGCAGGATAATCTGAGGAACAACAACCTTGAGGTTGAGCAGCCAACAACACAGATGACCTCCAGACGCCATAGTACCAATGGTCTCAGTGGAGAAACTTATCCATGCTTAACTGGTTCTGCCGCAAACTTGGAAAGAACCTGGTAGCAAAGAAGGATGACACACCAACACTAAACAGTTATGTGCATTTCAAAGGAACCCGACAGGAAGTAGCAGGTCACATCTCAAAAGCAACAAGTGAGGACTGGTAGTGAAATGAAAGATGGACTAAATGGAACTGCTTGTCATGTTTGATGGTGAGGGGCTTTTTTGAATGCTATGCGTCACTCTTTTACTCTGCTGGAATAGAGAAGTCTCTCAAGGTGATTTGGATGCAGTTATAGAATTTACTCTCCTGTAGTAAAGTCATAACCCCTATCAAATGACTCTTCATTGTCCAGCCGTTTCATTTGTCGATAATGATATGCTGCCTCTTCAGTTGGCAGAGTTTGTCTGTCATCTTGACATGTTAGTCAACATGCAGAGGAAATAATATTCTAGTCAGGGAAGCATTGTGTTCTTTGACAAACCACTGCATACTGCAGGGTCCTATATAAACTGTGCCCTTGAACCCAAAGACTTTTAATACAGAGATGACATTGCTCTTGATGCAATGTTTTGTCATGTTACATGTAAGTCATGGGGTGATCAATGTTGGCACAATTCTACTCACTGATGAACAATTAGTTTATGTTTTGGAAGCTGTGCAAGGGATCATCAGTGTCGCTGAGCAGGGGCCGCTACATTAGTCCAATATTGTAATCATGCCTTGTATTTCTCAAGAATCACACTTTCTTTCAAGGTTTGATTTTTCTGCCTGTAACATCTAGTACACCTGGTAACATCTGATACACAGATACCAGGCCAGAATACTGTACTTCAGTGGCCTATCAGGAATCACAATTTATTTCAAGGTTTGATTTTTCTGCTTGTAACATCTGGTACACCTGATAACATCTGATACATGGATACCAGGTCAGAATACTATACTGCAGTGGCTTATCAGGAATCACACTTTATTTCAAGGTTTGATTTTTCTGCCTGTATGTCCCTGTTCACATTCCATTAGACTATAGATAGTGATGGCCTCCAGCCATGATTTGAATTGGTTATACATTCAAATGAACTGACATCAATTTCCAATCCTCTGACAAAGACTTTAAACTTAAGTCTTTTACAGGCTCAGTTAAGCAGTCCTTTTCAGGACTCTTCCCCCCAGACAGTCACACTAGAGGAGTGTGATTCTTTACAACTTACAATTTTTCTTCTTTCTGGAATACATATACCACAACAATTAACCAGACTCCTCACTTATCGTTGGATGGACTACATTGCTAATTTAGTGATCGAGTTGACAGGGAAAAATGTTCAGCTCTGGACAAATAAGACCTCCACTGCAACATTAATTAATTGGAGCCAAAAGTCTTTCTGTGACTTCCTGTGCTATCAGTCTGTCCTCTGTCAGTGCTTTTGATGATGTAGTAAATTGTGGTAACATCTGATATATGGATACCAGGCCAGAATACTGTACTGCAGTAGCTAATTATGCTTGTGCAAATGCAAATAATAAGGTAATAAATGTACTCAGTATCTGATGATCTGCTTGCGAATATTACCAGTAACATTATATGGAACAATGTAAAGGTGCACCTTTGAGCAACAGAATGCAACAACTTAGAGCATGTGTATCTATCTCTGTCCTTTTACAGCCTTTGTTTTTATCAGCTTGCATCTGAATGCAACCAACACACAAGGGACTCCAGTAAGCAGCTGTTGAGCTCTAAGTCTTTCTCTTTCACAATGTAGAGCTTGGTTGTCCTCAGGTATTATTACCAGTCCAGTACTATTTGTGTATGTTGTATGGCTATCTGAGGCCAGAATTCTGCACCCTGAAGATGTGATGTGGCACATTGGCAGCAAAATTAAAATTACTTTATGATCTTGTCAAAAGAGATGGCAAAATCAGCCAGCAAGACCAAAACAATCATGAAGACACACAGTGACAAAAGAGTTGGAGTGCACCAGGACGAAAAAGGGTGAGACTGAACTGATTGCAAACAACAGAGTACAGTGAAGAGCTACATGTATGGTACAAGACCTGTGCCTCACAAGGGGCAAACACAATTGAGACTAAGACTCAATCTAACATTAAATTTGCTTGCCTCAAACCTTTGTGTCAACACTGCATTTAGCTCTGTACTCTTCCACATTAAAGGAGTTGTTATAAGCTGAGTAAAGATCTGTGCTTGAATAAAAACTGCGCAGAAAAACTCTGCAGGTATTCTCATTTCTACAACAGACTGAAAAAGCTCATTTGGCCTAGCTCTAATCATCACAAAACAACTATGTGAATTTAATGCTGAAACTTAAGGGGTTATTTGATCTTTCTGACAGACTGTAGAACTTGATGTTATTGACTGTGTTTTCATTCACTTGTAAATTTCTATTTGCTTTGCTGATGCTTTCAACGAGTGCTTCATCATCAAATCTACAAAAAATTTAGTGGATACCAGGCTTTAATACTGCAACCAAGTAGCTTGTGTTCTGTGAATTGAAGTGCAAATATTTCTCCATGCCCACATGAGCTCCACTCTAATTTTGATTAAATGTCTTTGCTCAAAGACTACCAACAACAATCACAATGCAGCTGCCCCCACTAAACCACAGAGATTTCTGTGCTAACACTCAACTACAGTGTGCATAGGTATGGCTTATTTGTTACTTTCCCTACTTGCAATAATTCAGTTCAGTCCTTTAAAGCCAACTTGGACCATGATTTTCCAGATTACATTGCTCTGACTGGCTCTGGCCTTGACCATCACATCACATCACATCACATCACATCACATCACATCACATCACATCACATCACATCACATCACATCACATCACCCTTGACTAGAATGTACACTACAATGTAAACAGCTCTGGTATGTTTCTACAAAAGTGGGGCCACTGGAGGACAACAGTAATCTCATTCAAGATGGCAAAGAGCTTACTAGAGATATCAGACATTGGATAGAGATTAATCAAGTGTGCATCAGCAAAATTACAGAAAGATGGGGGAACTTACTGTAAATATGGACCTCATGGTGGACAGGAAGATTATTTTAGACTGCTGTGGAGACCTAATCTAATTTCATTACATTAGTTATTAAAGAGCAAGCTGCACATCTTAAAAGGAAACCTGCAAATTAATAATGGTGCTTGAGTGTCTGAGGGACCTGGAAGATGTTTATTTTGTGTCTCACATCCAATAAATAGCAAAACTTACAGCTTACTCACAACATCCTGCACATTTCCTGGGAGGAAAGATCACCGAGAAAGGAACTTTGGAAGAAAATAAGGCAAGATAGACATTTGGACCTGCTTAATTCAATGGGAGAAGACTGTCCACCACTGAAACATCACCATCAAAAACTGGTTTCAGTCACTTAATGTCTGCATGGCTGCTTGTTTCTCAATGCTGTCTAGCTTCATGGCTAAGCCAGAAGCTATTTGTGTCAGAGACACAAAAGACCTGTCCTTTAAGGGCACTACCCCCTGCTGCCATAGCAAAGTACTCATATGCCACAGCTTGAACCTGTGGTCACTGGGATCCTTGCCTAAATATACCCCAGGCCTGCAAAATCTTCTAGTTTTCTTCCTGGTGATTCATCAAATTAAAGATGAGTTGAAGGGTGGGACCTTTTGTTGCCCCCAGAACCTCCAACAGCAGTTCTATTGACCTGCATTTCTTCAAGTGGCTAAAGAATTAGAGCACCTGGAAGTTAACATTGTTCCTCCTAGTTCACTCCTGCATTATCCTTGTCATCATTGATTGCAGCATTAACACTACTTGATCATCTCTTCTTGCGATGAAGACTCCACCAATTACAATGTACCACTGCAACCACATACAGGATTTAGCTTTCAGTTCCATATCTAAATCATCTCTCAATGAAATTTTAAGAAGCATCGATGATGTATTTTGCCTGGGAAGCCTTTTCTCTCTTCATTGGTTACCCCCTCCAAGCTGACTTTGCTTGCAGCCATGTGAAGGAGATATTCATCACAACTTACGACAATTCTTGGTTTGCCATTTCAAGTAAATCAAACAATATATTTGGAGTGTAATCACATACAATCTACAGCTGGATACAATTTGGACTTCACCTTTACATGACACATCAAGTAATCTTCAGTGCAATCATCTTGTGAAACCTTTCTCTACTTGATGACACATCCCCCTATTGGAAAATCAACGGGAAAAAAAATATGGAAGATAATCTGCCCCAAACTAGATTGCATTGTGTGATTCTGCTCTTATTTACTGTATGCTGTAAATACCTGTCATGACTGATCTACATGCAAGAGAATTTCAACCCCTTGGCTCCTGTGGACTGATCAAAACTTGGATCACCCCTTTTGAGGCCTTACCTACTCTTACAATATTTCAATACTGGTTTAAACAATGTTTGCTAAAAGTACTGAGCTATTCTCTTCTCAGCAGTATCTCAGGTTTAACACTATTCAATTTCTTGCTAGACAGAACACTCACATGCCCCTGACATATCAAGAATTGATGATTATAAATTTTCTGTTATTTTTGAGAATTCACTCTTCACAACCTCACATAGAATTGGTCTACAGTTTTGTTCCCCTTCTGGATACTCAAACATCTTCCTCCAAATTGATGCTTTTCGAAGTGCACATCTGTCCTCAAGTTTCATTAGTTTTCAAATTGCAGACCAATTGTCTCTGACCAGCTTTATTTCCTTGCCTCCTTGAGCTAATCATGCTGCTGAAAACTTCAATAAACATGGCATACTTCAGCCAGCAAACTGGGTCACAATGGTTTTCTTGACCTGAGGGTCAGGTTGTGGTTTGTTGTCTCACATCATCATCTTTGTCCTTTCTCTATTCTGAGTGATTTAGGCTGTTTTTGCTTGTCTATACTCTACACAACTCTTTTTTGGTAGGATTTTCTGACTCCTATCAGTCAAACCCCATCTGCCACACTGATCTATTTTTGTTTATTCTCAACAGTTTTCCGCATTTCATAAATAATCATTCTTCTCCCGTTTTGAAACATTTTAAGTTCAAAACAAACTGTCATATTTTTTTGGGAAAGCAAGTAACAAAATGTATTCAAGCTAACAAAGGGATTCAAACCCATAACCTTTCCATAGGTTATTGGTTTCAAGTGCTGAGCTGTCAAATCCACTGGAAGTGTTTGAGGCCACTTACAGTGTTTAAAAAATTGTCTTACCTATATATGGATACTGTGAAAATTGTTTGCTGTTCAGAATTTTCTCCAGAGTTTGAACAGAATTACGTTATTATGTAGTGACTGGTCAGCCAGCAAAGTGTTTAACAAAAGTGAAAATTTAGGCTTGAATGGGATTCAAACCCACGATAAAAGACTGCAGTCTTGTACACCTCACCGTGCAAATTACAATGTGTTAGTCACTTCAGGATCAAGTCAATTATTGGATAAACTTGATTTTTAAAATCACAAAAAAGGAACAGAGTTGTTCAAATAATCTTTTTAAACTTATTTTCATCAAAATGTGATGCCTGTTTACTTCTGACACCAAAAGAATCATGTGAAAGGAAATTTCAAGCAAATTCCGTTAACAAAAGAAGGTAAGTAGGTAAAAAGGAAAAATGTAAAGGGTTCAATGGGATTCAAACCCATGAAAAGGGACTGCAGTTCAACTGCTCAATCAGAGCTTCAAAGCTACTGGGAGCATGTAAGATACAAATATCTTAGCCTATGAAAAGAAGACTACATGATAAATCACTATGAAATAAATCATGTAAACTGAGGGTGAAATTCATTGCTTTGAATTTCAGTCACTGTTCACATGTATGATTTATTTCATATAACTGTACTATCATGAAAAGTAATTTGTGTGCTATAGAGTTCCAGTCCTCAGCAACTGTCAACCACAAGCGGGATTTGTCAGTCCTTACAGAGTCAGGTCAGACCATCAGGACCAACCAGGACAGTGGATCTGTCAGCCCATGGAGAGCAGTCAAGTCAGACCATCAGGACCAGCCAGGACAGTGGATCTGTCAGCCCATGCAGAGCAGCCAACTCAGACCAACAGGACCAACCAGGACAGGGGATCTGTCAGCCCATGCAGAGCAGTCAAGTCAGACCATCAGGACCAACCAGGACAGTGGATCTGTCAGCCCATGCAGAGCAGTCAAGTCAGACCATCAGGACCAACCAGGACAGTGGATCTGTCAGCCCATAAAGAGCAGTCAAGTCAGACCATCAGGACTAACCAGGACAGTGGAACTGTCAGCCCATACAGAGTGTTCAAGCCAGACCATCAGGACCAACCAGGACAGTGAATCTGTCAGCCCAAAGAGAGCAGTCAAGTCGGACCATCACGACCAACCAGGACAGTGGATCTGTCAGCCCATAAAGAGCAGTCAAGTCAGACCATCAGGACCAACCAGGACAGTGTATCTGTCTTCATACATGTAGAGTAGTCAGGACCAACTAGGACCGTGTAACAGGCCAGCCAGGACAATGGATCTGACTAAACAAAGCAGTCAGGACCAACTAGGACCACGGACCTCAATGTTAACCTATACACTGCAGTCAAGTTGGACCATCCACTAACAGGCCAGCCAGAACAGTGGATCTAGATGCAAACCTATACCGTGCAGTTAAGTTTGAAAGCCAGCCAAGCCAGGTACAGTGTATATACAAGAATTCTACATCCCAGTCATAACAGCTAGCTAGTAATCACCTAATATTACACAAGTTTAAGACAGTACCACTAACCACAAGGCATACTAAACCCATTCTAATGCATGTGTGATATATATCACTGCTCTTAGCTATATAGAAGTAAATTATGTTCCTGACCAATTATTCACCTAGTACTGGGCCAACTTAATAAAAATGTTGGCCTCAACATAAAATAGGAGGAGCGTTAAGTAATCATAAAAGTTAGTGCCAAAAACCACTCTGCTCCAACTGCTTTGAAAGCTTTCATTGAAATATTTTGATTTAGTCTAAAAGTCAAGAAGAGACTGTACAATGTCATCTGTAGAACTAGCATTTTATATATTTCAGATTTAACAAACGAATAGCAGTCTTTATTGATAATCAGACATGAGGTATTCAGACCTAATGAAAATTACATTTCTGATACCTTGTCAGTAACATTTGTTTTCTTGCACATTTTAGCTCCATGTAAAAATTTGTCTGAGATGACTGCTTATACAAGCAATTGCAGATGTGTACCTGTTATGCAGCTCATCATGATGCCATAGTCACAAGAGGCAATAGAACAGCAGCCCAGTTGGATCAACCTGAAAGGAATTGAAGAAAAATTAACACGAGCAAGCTACCCTGGTCTTGAAAGGTAAAAAAAATACAGTATATTAAAAATGGTTATCATTAACGACTTATTTTAAATTACCCAACCTTTCCTGACCTACACTATGACAATGTCAGAGTTCACAAAGAGACAAGAAATGTTTATAAGACAGGCTATTATTATTTTATTATTAAAAGAAAATTGTTGGAGAGCAAGACTTTGATCTCTAGTTACATGTACTGTCAACTTTTATATAAAATCCTCAAAATTTTGTTAAACATTCAAAGCACTATAGTTTTCCTTAAATGTCCCTGGTCAGTCAAGCTACATGAATGTCAACAATGTTGCTAATTGCATTGAATGCTCTTTCCATTTCTAAAGGTTGTGGTCTTTTACATGTAGTTGAAGCCCTTTAGTTAAAATATTTTTTCTTCACAAAAATAGGTCCTTATGATTATTATACATGCAGGATCCCTTCAAAACTAATTTTCAGCAATCATTAATTGAAACACAAGCACAAGCATGAACGGATCATGTGCCCCCAAGGAAGTGTTGAACGAAACTCTGGATATATATACCCTTGATTTAGATCTTGATCGATACTTACTCGACACTGAATCGACACTGAATCGACACTGAATCAACAGCCAGATGATAGTCGGCTGAGTGTTGACCAACATATATGCATCAATTGAAAATTAGTCTACTCCTGACCAACTGTCAACCAAGATGTCAATTGAGTGTCAACCGAGGTGTCGATTGAGTGTCCATCGAGTGTATCAATTGAGGGTATCGATTGACACTCAATCACAGATGCCACGATAAACTAGAGAGGTCAGCAAGGGAGTCCAAGTGTAACGACATTCTCTCTCTTCTTAGGCCATGGTCAAACAACAAAATTTGCAGGAACTGAACCTATTATGCAAATCATGGTGTTGGTGACACAGTGCAGGACGACACATGAAGAGTAAGTACCTGTTTGTTGTTTTGATACTTTCCCTTATGTTGCTAACAGTTATATACTTTTTGACTCATAAACATTGTTTACTTAGACCTTCTAAATTTTATGTACATGTAGATACATATGTACACATAATTGAATTCTAAAATCTCCATAATCAACAGTTTCTAACATTTCTCAAGCAAGGGAAGAAATTTATTCCTGTGCAGAAACATTGTATGTTTTACAGGCAGTCCTAGTTACATGATTTTATGCCCATTTGCAAGAAATGAGTCTGAGAACAATTTACTCACTAACAAAAGTCACGTGTGCAAATATGGTGATTTTCGTTTTGTTATTTTCAGTCAACAATCACAGATGATTGCTGGACAGGAAAAAGGCAAATCACTGGATCACACAAAGGACAAGCAACTTGATGATGACTCACTGAAGATGGCGGCAGACGATCAAGACAATGCAAAGTATTCTGGAGGACTTATAATTTTTAATTTATTTTCATTATTAATTATGTTTGTCATGCTATTTCTTTTCAGTAGACAGCCATTAGTCACATAAAGATTTATGTTGTGCATCAAATGAAAATTCTAAAAAACTAATATTCTTGTTCTGTACAAATAATAGCAACAAAGCTATTTATTTAAAGTCAAATAAATAGCTTAAAATGCTAATATTTAACAGTAACAGTCAAGCATTATTAAGAAATAATAGCCTAATGCTATCATTAATGAAATGATAGCTTGAATGCAATTATTTCAAAATAATAGCTTGATGAATTTTTCCTATTCAAAAATTTTAGCTTCCTGCAAGCTATAATTTTTGAATAGACTCTTGAAAATTATTCTTTGTGATATATAAGGATAGCTCAGGAGAGTTCTTATAAATTAGAAATTTCATTTGATGTTAAAGACCCACTTCTGTATGTGATTAGATTTGTCTTCTGAAAAGAAACTGATACAGACATGACAATTAAGCTTGTTGGCAAAACTGGACAAGATGAACTCTTTACGTCAATAACTTGATTTCTGTCGGAGTCTGCATAGTGAATATCAAGATCATTAAATGCAAGGTAGACTTGAATTTTAAACCACAAGATTAATCAATTGATATTAATTATTATCATTAGAAGTTCGAAAGGAAACATCTGGACAGTATGAACTCTTCTTGATTAACATAAGCTAAGCTGATAATAACATAACCCCAAACAACAACTAATGCTCTTAGTAACTCATGGAGAGTTCTACATGTTTCAGTATGCATTGAAAAAAAAAAAAAAAGAATCAAAAACCTTTTTGCATGATTTAAATCTGCTTTAAAATTCAAGTCTACCTGATACTTGGCAGTTTTCATGAGTTTTAAAGTGCTAGTAAGAATAAAATTAAACCTTGTTTTGCTGAAGAGAAAATTTCTTTTTAACTATCCGAAGTAAAGTACAAGTTCTGGTCAGTTGTTAGGGCCTAGGCTTTTTGCAGTATTGATTCAAGTTACATTTGTCATTTATGAGATGTCAAATATTTACAGTAATGAAATTAAATTGGCCATGAATTTTTATGACTAGCCTGCTGGACAAACATGAAAGTTAGTCTGTGAGAACTCAAAATTTGGGGACCTGGGATGGATTGGGACTGTTGGGGGTTTAGGGTTCCAAGGGCAAGGAATTTTGGCTATTGAGATTAGGGTTAAGGTTTGGGCCAGGAATTTGGGCTTGGGACTTGGTTAAGGGAAAGGGTTGGAGTTGGGGATTGGGTCTAATGGGTTAGAGTTAGGGATTTGGGACTGGACTAGGGTATGGGTCAGGGATTAGGGTTTGGGTCAGGGAAAAGAACCAGGGATTTGGGTAAAGGTTAGGGTGACTGGGTTTTTGAGTTTTCACAATCTCACTCAAGTGTTTGCAGCCAGCTAAGTTACATGAACCTTTGATGTGCTAGTCATGATATTAATGTCCTTTTACATTGTTATTTATAACATGTATCCTTGAAAGATAATTATTCTTCCCTTGATGCTGGCCTGTTCTGTACAGTACTTGGGATTGTTTTGTTATTGCTTAGGTTTAGTTTTATTCATCAACGATTAATTGTATACATGCAAGAGTTTTCATAGCCTCAACCCAGAGGTTTAGGTGAGGTGCAGTGGTTTGGAGAATATGCTTCCAGTTTTTCTCTGATTGAGTTTTTACTGGTTTGTGCATCCGGAATTTCACCACTATTAATATGTATTTGTGTATATGTATAAAATTTATAATAAATTGGACCGTGTTTGACTAAGGTACACTTAGAGCTATTTTGAGCTGTAAACTCCAGAAGTTTAGGTAAAATGCAGTGGTTGGGAGAATATGTTTCCAGTTTTCTCCAGTTCAGGAGTTTTTTCTGTTTTTTTGCATCCAACATTTCACCACTATAGTGTTGCTGTGTATTCCAATAAATTATTCCATAATTTTCAATTTGCCTCACAAGAATATGTTTAACAAATCATCCTCAGTTACTCCTTTTTTAAAATCAACAAGAATGAATTTATTACCTTTAAATTATTAATAATAAAAATAATAATTATTTTATGGCAATACATATAACTGTTGTTTTACTTCTGCTCAAAATTTTTTCAAGGCGAAAAGACAGGTCCACTTTGCCCATATCACCTGTAGGGAGCTAGCTAACACTAACTGCCGCCTGTCCAATGATCTGTATGACCCGGAGGGGACAGGTCGAGGATGCTCGTCAGAAAATTTGGACTGAACCCTTAAAGGAGACCAACCTGGGAATGGCTTGAGTTTTATTTTGACCCCTAAAAGGTAGTACGCTTATCAGTTAAGTAAGGCACGACCGAGCTTTGGTGATGAAGTTTTAGACTTGAAATTACGGTGTTGCCACAGGCAACTTTCCTCATTTCCAATGGTAAAAATATTGTCGCTTGCAATTTCGCGTGCTTTGCTGCCAATGATGTCAATGGTTGACAGGTTGCTATTAGAAATGAAGCCAGTTGCCTGTAACAACAACACAAGTTGAACGTTGAAACCTGGTTGCCAAACTTTTGATGTGCCTTACTCAACTGATAACCGTAGTACCACTTTAAATGGAATAAGCCTTACTTTCAGCCCCTGCTCAGCAAAGGAGCCCGCCCTGGTGGGGGGGGGGGGGGGGGGGACGGGGTACTTCTGGAAGAATTGGGTGAGGGTGTGCAGCCTGCTTCCCAAAACCCTTACCCTATCTATGACCAAAATCTGTGTTTTACCTACCCTATTTATGGGCCTGAGCAAAATTGGATATCGTAGTTATGACTGTTGTGGCTGACACAGTTGAAAAGGTAGCTTCTTCTAAAAGAACATACCTAATTCAAGACTAGAGTGCAAAAACCACACCCTATTTATGATGACAAGTGGCCAAAATCGATACCCTGTTTATGATCAATACGCCTGAAAAACGATACCATTTGGAGCAGCCCCCCCCCCCCCTCCCCCGCAACCCCGGGTTTATACCCCTTCCACTAAAGGAAGAGTACGACCTTTTCATATGGGAGTCCCCCCGCCCCCCTCGGCTGGATGACTTTAATCCCACTCTGTATTTATTTTCTCCAGGAGTGGAATGGTGCGGACCGTGAAAGAAATAATCAAAGTTATACCTGAGCCATTGAAATCACACGACACGAGTGGAAATCGATCAGAAGGGCGAGCATTACAATCGCAGAAAATACTTTACCCTAGCAAAAACCGTGGTGAAAAAGAATAACTACAGCTTGAGATCACTTTACGAGTTTATACCACCTTCGTTGAAATCAAACTCGTCATGCTTACCTTCGATCATAAGCTGCAATAGTCATACCAGTGTTTGAAAGTGTTCACAAAACTATCAAGCAAAGGAAGGCAAAAGTGCGTTTAGTTTGACCGCGTGAAAGTTGGGGCGAGGGAGGACAAAATGTTTTGAGCGGTGGGTCGCTCAGCCACACAGCATAAGGTCCTGTAAGTTGGATAACGTCACCATGCCAATGCATCAATCTCAGCCAAACATTATTTTAAGTCCAAAATAAAATATTCTGCAATTTCGGCACAAGTGGCTCTGAACATAGGCTCAATCTCCAGCCGTGGGTGTTTCGGTGCGCCCGTGTCCCCCACGGGTGGAGACCGATCACCGGTGGAAAGGTGGAAAGTGTCGCCATATCAACGTTCTAGAATCTCAGCCAGTCAGTATTTTGCGTCCAAAATTTGGACGCACTGATTCAGAATTCGCTACGATGCGGGCAGGGTCTTCTTCTCCTCTTCTGTCCTTTCTTACCATACGAAGAGCTTGCCCCAAGTGTAATAAATATTTTAACTCTTAAAAGAGTTATGGCCGAAATATAAGAGTTTATTATGAACATTAGGAGATGACATTGAAATCGGTCTGATGTATGTGTAATTCACCGAATAAAGACTCTTGAACATCTAATGGTACCATTTCTTCTCATCCTGGAAATATAAAATGAAGCATCGTGGAACATCCAGTTGTCGACATGTCGCGAGATAAGTGGAATATATCATTTTTTTCTCTGTGCATCGTTATTTTCACGTTATTATGCTAATTAGAACGGCGGTCTTTGTTGACAAAAACACAGCTTAAACTTCTTCTAACATTTTACAGTTTTAACTGCCCCAAAATTTTATTGCATGTTTTTACAGGTGAGACATTGCTCTTTAAGTGGAGGGTAGTTTTGGGATCTCAAGTGATGTACTTTTGGCGATATTTTCCTTTAAACGTCGCCTTTTTTATGGCGCTTCATGAGTAGTCCGAAAGGGAAGAAATTTAAAATTCTGTAGAAAAATCAGGTGATGATCAAATTGCCAAAACAGCCTCTCAATGTAACAAGAAACATTTGCTTGTCTCGAAGAAAGGGTTTTTACCCGGAGTTAGATCGTTTTCTTTGTATGGCAAATTGTTAAAAATGTGCCCTAAAATGGCCGCTAAAAGCCCTCTCAGAGGGGCAAAACCAAGATAGTGGCCCCAGCGCTAAAATACGAATCGAATTGAACTGAAAGTTATATTTTTGTGAATCACTTATCTAGACCATTCATTTGAGAAAGTTTAAGGAATTTGATTTTTTCTGGTCCAAATGGCCATAGTTGAAAATTACAGAGGGCACCTCTTAAAGTGAAGTAAGGCTATATTTCGGCCCAGAAGCTCGAAAGTGAGCGTTCAAATATTTTTGCTCGGTCCATTTCACTGCAAACAAAGACCATCAGGAGTTAGTTTAGAGTCCACGGGACTAAAAAATATCCCCCAAGTTTTAAGAAATCGAGCCGAAGTTGGTTAAAATTACGAGGCGCGTAAGGCGGTCTCGGCTGCTCAATTAGTCTTAAAGTAAAGTGGGTCCATATTGGGGCCCAGAAGCTCGAAAGTGAGCGTTCAAATATTTTTGCTCTGTCCATTTCACTACAAACCAAGGCCATCAGGAGTTAATTTAGAGTCCCTGGGACTGGAAAATATCCTCCAAGTTTTGGGTAATCGAGCCGAAGTTGGTCAAAATCATGAGGCGCGTGAGGCGGTCTCGGCTACTCTATCAGTCTTGAAGTGAAGTGGGGCTATATTTCGTCCCAGAAGCTCGAAAGTGAGCGTTCAAAAATTTTTGCTCTGTCCATTTCACTGCAAACCAAGGCCATCAGGAGTTAGTATAGAGTCCCCGGGACTGGAAAATATTTCTCAAGTTCCAAGAAATCGAGCCCAAGTTGGTCAAAATCACGAGGCGCGTAAGGCGGCCTCGCCTACCCCTATTAGTCTTAAAGTGAAGTGGGGGTATGTTTTGGCCCAGAAGCTCGAAATTGAGCGTTCAAAAATTTTTGCTCTGTTCATTTCTCTGCAAACGAAGGCAATCAGGAGTTAGTTTAGAGTCCCCGCGACTGGAAAATATTTCCCAAGTTCCAAGAAATCGAGGCGAAGTTGGTCAAAATCACGATGCGCGTAAGGCGGTCTCGGCTACTCTATCAGTCTTAAAATGAAGTGAGGTTATATTTTGGCCAAGAAGCTCGAAAGTGGGCATTTAAATATTTTTGCTCTGTCCATTTCACTCCAAACCAAGGCCATCAGGAGTTAGTTTAGAGTCCGTCGGACTGGAAAATATCCCCCAAGTTTTGGGTAATCGAGCCGAAGTTTGTCAAAATCACAAGGCGCGTAAGGCGGTCTCCGCTACTCTACCAGTCTTAAAGTAAAGTAGGGCTATATTTCAGCAAAGAAGCTCGAAAGTGAGCGTTGAAAAATTTTTGCTCTATCCATTTCACTGCAAACCAAGGCTATTAGGAGTTATTTTAGAGTCCTCGGGACTGGAAAATATCCCCCCAAGTTCCGGGAAATCGAGGCGAAGATGGTCAAAATCACGAGGCGCGTAAGACGGTCTCGGCTACTCTATCATTCTTAAAAAGAAGTGGGGCTATATTTTGGCCAAGAAGCTTAAAAATGAGCGTTCAAAAATTTTTGCTCTGTCCATTTTACTGCAAACCAAGGCCATCAGGAGTTAGTGTAGAGTTCCCTAGACTGGAAAATATCCCCCAAGTTTCGGGAAATCGAGCCGAAGTTGGTCAAAATCACGAGGCGCGTAAGGCGGTCTCCGCTACTCTATCAGTCTTAATGTGAAATGGGGCTATATTCTGGCCCAGAAGCTCGAAAGTACGCGTTCACAAAATTTTGGTCTGTCCATTTCACTGCAAACCAAGGCCATCAGGAGTTAGTTTAGAGTCCCCAAGACTGGAAAATATCCCCCAAGTTCGGGCAAATCGAGCCGAAATTGGTCAAAATGACGAGGCGAATAAATCGGTCTTGGCTACTCTATCAGTCTTAAAGTGAAGTGGGGCTATATTTCGGCCCAGAAGCTCGAGACCGCCTTACGCGCCCCGTTATTTTGACCAACTTCGGGTGGATTTCGCGGAACTTGGGAGATGTTTTCCAGTCCCGGGGACTGTAAACTAATTCCTGATGGCTTTGTTTTGGAGTGAAATCGACAGAGCAAAAATATTTGAACGCTCCCTTTCGAGCTTCTAGGCCGAAATATACCCCCACTTCACTTTAAGACTGATAGAATAGCCGCGACCGCCTTACGCGCCTCGTGATTTTGACCAACTTCGGGTCGATTTCCCGGAGCTTGGGAGACATTTTACAGTCCTTGGACTCTAAAGTAACTCCCGATGGCCTTGGTTTGCAGAAAAATGGACAGAACAAAAATATTTGAACTCTCACTTTCGAGCTTGTTGGTCGAAATATAGCCCCACTTCACCTTAAGACTGATAGAGTAGCCGAAACCGCCTTACGCGCATCGTGATTTTGACCAACTTCGGCTTGATTTCCCGGAACTTGGGAAATATTTTCCAGTCCCGGGGACTCTAAACTTTCTCCTAATGACCTTGGTTTGCATTGAAATGGACTGAGCAAAAATTTTTGAACGCTCACTTTCGGCTCACGGCTACCCTATCAAAGTAAAGTGGGGCTATATCTTGGCCCAGAAACTGGATAGTGAGCGTTCAGAAATTTTTGCTCTGTCCTTTTCACTGCAAAACAAGGCCATCAGGAGTTAATTTAGAGTCCCCGGAACTGGAAAATATTCCCCAAGTTTCGGCAAATCTAGCCGAAGTTGGTCAAAATCACCAGGCGCGTAAGGCGGTCTCGGCAACTCTATAAGTCTTAAAAAGAAGTGGGGCTATATTTCGGCCCAGAAGCTCGAACGTGAGCGTTCAAAAATTTTTGTTCTGTCTATTTAACTGTAAACTAAGGCCATCAGGAGTTAGTTTAGAGTCCCCGGGGCTGGAAAATATCCCGCAAGTTCCGGGAAATCGAGTCGAAGTTGGTCAAAATCACGAAGCGCGTAAGGCGGTTTTGGCTACTCTATCAGTCTTAAAGTGAAGTGGGGCTATATTTCGGCTAAGAAGGTCGAAGGTAAGCGTTCAAAAATTTTTGGTGTCTCCATTTCACTGCAAACCAAGGAATACAGGAGTTAGTTTAGAGTCTACGGGACTGGAAAATATCCCCCAAGCTCCGGGAAATCAAGCCGAAATTGGTCAAAATCACGAGGCGTGTTAGTTGGTCCCGGCTAGACTATCAGTCTTAAAGTTAAGTGGGGCTATATTTTGGACCAGAAGCTCGAAAGTGAGCGTTCAAATATTTTTGCTGTGTCCATTTCACTGCAAACCAAGGCCATCAGAAGTTAGTTTAGAGTCCCCGGGACTGGAAAATATCCCCCAAGTTCCGGCAAATCTTGCCGAAGTTGGTCAAAATCACGATGCGCGTAAGGCGGTGTCGGCTACTCTATCAGTCTCAAAGTGAAGTGGGGCTATATTTCGGCATAAGAGCTCGAGACCCAGCGTACAATCATTTTACCTGTGTCTATTTTTCTGCAAACTAAGGCCATCAGGAGTTAGTTTACAGTCCCGGAAACTGGAAAATATCCCCCAGGTTTCGGGAAATCGAGCCAAAGTTGGTCAAAATCACGATGCGCGGGAGGTGATCTCGGCTGCTCTTTAGTCTCAAAATAAAGTGGGGCTACACTTCGGCCTGAAAGCTCGAAACCGAGCGTGCGATCGTTTTACCTGTGTCCATTTCTCTGCAAACCAAGGCCATCAGCAGTTACAGCGAAAGTTGGTAAAAATCACGATGGGCGTAAGGCGGTCTAGGCTATTCTTTCCGTCTTAAAATGAAGTGGGGGCATATTCCGGCCTAAAAGCTCGAAACCGAGCGTGCAACTGTTTTACCTGTGTCCATTTTTCTGCAAAGCAAGGCCATCAGAAGTTAGTTTAGAGTCCGCAGGACTGGGAAATATCCGCCAAGCTCCGGGAAATCGAGCCAAAGTAGGTAAAAGTCACGCTGTCCGTAAGCCGGTCTCGGCTACTCTTTCAGTCTTAAAATGAAGTGGGGCTATATTTCGGCCTAGAAGCTTAAAACCGAGTGTTCAAATATTTTTCCTCTGTCCATTTCTCTGAAAACCAACACCGTCACGAGTTAGTTTAGAGTCCCCGGGACTGGAAAATGTCTCCCAAGTTGTGGGAAATCGAGCCAAAGGTGGTCAAAATTACGCTGCGCGTAAGCCGGTCTCAGCTGCCTTTTTTCAGTGTTAAAATGAAGTGGGGCTATTTTGGGGCTAGAAATTAGCTCCAAAGCGAGCGTGCGATCGTTTTACCTGTGTCCATTTCTCTGCAAACCAAGGCCATCAGAAGTTAGTTTAGAGTCCCCGGGACTAAAAAACTATTCCTGAAGTTCCGGGAAATCGAGCCAAAGTTGGTCAAAATCACGTTGCGGGTAAATCGGTCTCGGCTACTCTTTCAGTCTTAAAATGAAGTGGGGCTATATTTCGGCCTAGAAGCTCGAAATCGAGCGTTCAAGTATTTTTCCTCTGTCCATTTCACTGAAAACCAAGGCAATCACGACTTAGTTTAGAGCCTGCGGGACTGGGAAATATCCCCCACGTTCCGGGAAATCGAGCCAAAGTTGGTCAAAATCACGATGCGCGTAAGGCGGTCTCGGTTACTCTATCAGTCTTAAAATAAAGTGGGACTATATTTCGGCCTAGAAGCTCGAAACCAAACGTTCAAATATTTTTCGTCTGTCTATTTCACTAAAAACCAAGGCCATCACAAGTTAATTTAGAGTCCGCGGGACTGGGAAATATTCCCCAAGTTCCGGGAAATCGAGCCAAAGCTGGTCAAAGTGACGATGCGCGTAAGGCGGTCTCGGCTACTGTATGAGTCTTAAAATGAAGTGGGGCTATATTTCGGCCTAGAAGCTTGAAACCGAACTTTCAAATATTTCTCCTCTGTCTATTTCACTCAAAACTTAGGCCATCAGGACTTAGTTTATAGTCCGCGGGACTGGAAAATATCCCGCAAGTTCCGCGAAATCGAGCCAAAGTTGGGCAAAATCACGATGCGCGTAAGGCGGTCTTGGCTACTCTATTAGTCTTAGAGTGAAGTGGGGCTATATTTCGGCCTAGAAGCTCGAAACCGAGCGTTCAAATATGTTTCCTCTGTCCATTTCACTGAAAACCAAGGCCATCAGGAGTTAGTTTAGAGTTGCCGGGACTGGAAAATATCTCCAAGTTCCGGGAAATCGAGCCAAAGTTGGTCAAAATCACATAGCGAAAGGTGGTCTCGGCAACTCGATCAGTCTTAAAATGAAGTAGGGCTATATTTTGGCCTAAAAGCTAGAAACCGAGCGTTCAAATATTTTTCCTCTGTCCATTTCAATGAAAACCAAGGCCATCACGAGTTAGTTCAGAGTCCTTGGGAATAGAAAATATCCTCCTATTTCCGGGAAATGGAGCCAAAGTTGGTCAAAATCACGATGCGCGTAAGGCGGTCTCGGCTGCTCTATCAGTCTTAAAATGAAGTGGGTCTATATTTCGGCCTAGAAGCTCGAAACCGAGCGTTCAAATATTTTTCCTCTGTCCATTTCACTTAAAATCAAGGCCATCAGAAGTTAATTTAGAGTCCCCGGGACTGGAAAATATGCAAGAAGTACTGGGAAATCGAGCCAAACTTGGTCAAAGTGACGATGCGCGTAAGGCGGTCTTGGCTACTCTATCAGTCTTAAAATGAAGTGGGGTTATATTTCGGCCTACAATGCAAGCTTAAAACCGAGCGTTCAAATATTTTTCCTCTGTCCATTTCACTGAAAACCAAGGCAATCACGAGTTAGTTTAAAGTCCCTGGGACTGGAAATTATCGCCCAAGTTCCGGGAAATCGAGCCAAAAAGGTCAAAATCACGGTACGCGTAAGGCGGTCTCAGCTACTCTATGAGTCTTAAAATGAAGTGGGGCTATATTTTGGCCTAGAATCTCGAAACCGAGCGTTCAAATATTTTTCCTCTGTCCATTTTACTAAAAACCTATGCCATCACGAAATAGTTTAGAGTCCCCGGGACTGGAAAATATCTCCCAAGTTCCGGGAAATCGAGCCAAAGTTGGTCAAAATCACGATGCGGGGAAGGCGCTCTCGGCTACTCTATCATTTTTAAAATGAAGTGGGGCTATATTTCGGCTAAGAAGCTCGAAACCGAACGTTCAGATATTTTTCCTCTCTCCATTTCACTGAAAACCAAGGCCATCACAAGTTGGTTTAGATTCCCTGGGACTGAAAAATATCCCCCAAGTTCCGGCAAATCGAGCTAAAGTTGGTCAAAATCACAATGCGCGTAAGGCGGTCTCGGCTGCTCTATCAGTCTTAAAATGAGGTGGGGCTATATTTCGGCCTAGAAGCTCGAAACCGAGCATTCAAATATTTTTCCTCTGTGCATTTCACTAAAAACGAAGGCCATCACGAGTTAGTTTATAGTCCCTGGGACTGGAAAATATACCAGATGTTCCGGAAAATCGAGCCAAAGTTGGTCAAATGCACGATGCGCGTAAGGCGGTCTCGGCTACTCTATGAGTCTTAAAATGAAGTGGGGCTATATTTCGGCGTAGAAGCTCGGAACCGAGGGTTTAAAAATTTTTCCTCTGTCCATTTCACTGAAAACCAAGGCCATCACGACTTAGTTTAGAGTCCCCGGGACTAGAAAATATCCCCGAAATTCCGGGAAATAGAGCCAAAGTTAGTCAATATCACGATGCGCGTAAGGCGGTCCCGGCTACTCTATCAGTCTTAAAATAAAGTGAGGCTCTATTTCGGCCTAGAAGCTCGAAACCGAGTGTTGAAATATCTTTCCTCTATCCATTTCACTGAAAACCAAGGCCATCACGAGTTAGTTTAAACTCCCCGGGACTGGAACATATCCACCAAGTTCCGGGAAATCGAGCCAAAGTTGGTCAAAATGACGATGCGCGTAAGGCGGTTTTGGCTACTCTATCAGTCTTAAAATGAAGATTTTGCCTTCACTACACAAGCGAAGACACTGAAAGGTTGAGGCATGGGCGCGTTGGTCAGCCAGGCCCAAGATGTGTTTTATTTGCGACAATAAGCTTAGAACAAAGTCGATAAGAGATACATTAAGTAAAGTCCTATATGCGCCAAAGCCGGACACGTAAACCCCAAAAACCTTTTGTTAGGAAAAATAGGGACCGTGTACCCTCGACCAAATGCAGTGGCGCCACCTTTGGGGTTTTAACGTTGACCTATAAGCAACAGAATGAAAAAAACAAATCATATGACGCTAATTTCACAATAACAATAAACCTTATGGGAAAGTGCTAGTGGCCTTGTAGTGGCCTTGTACCTAGCCTTATAGCTAGCCTTGTACCTAGCCTTGTACTGCTCCTCATTGCTCTTTTTGTTGATGTGAGGAACGGAATCTCGCTTCAGCCTCTTAATCTCTGACATCTGTTGGGAAGTGATGGACTCGTTAGACCGTTTGAGGTCAGAAATCGAAGTATTTATGAGATCTTTGATCTGAACGATAAGATCTTGGTTGTTTTCAGCGATGACTTTCCTGACGCCTGCTTCATCCATAAATAGCCAAGGAAAAGTGATGAAGAGAAGAAATAAACCTTATGGGAAAGTGCTAGTGGCAAGGCTGACCGTAGAATGTCACAAGTTTCTCAACCGTCTCTTTTTACAAACGTACTACCCATGAGCCTTCGCGTACTACTCTCCCACCCAGTTCTCTGTTCCGTGATGGCAAAATATTAATTTATGTCAATACCGATTATCACAAATTACATTAGGTTATATTTCGGCCTAGAAGCTCGAAACCGAGCGTTCAAATATTTTTCATCTGTCCATTTCACTGAAAACCAAGGCCATCACGAGTTAGTTTAGAGTCCCCGGGACTGGAAAATATCCCCCAAGTTCCAGGAAATCGAGCCAAACTTGGTCAAAATTTACGATGCGCGTAAGGCGGTCATGGTCTCGGCTACTCTGTCAGACTTAAAATGAAGTGGGGGTATATTTCGGCCTAGAACCTCGAAACCGAGCATTCAAATATTTTTCCTCTGTCCATTTCACTGATGACCTAGGCCATCCCGAGTTAGTTTAAAGTCCCCAGGACTGGAAAATATCCCCCAAGTTCCGCGAAATCGAGCCAAAGTTGGTCAAAATCGCGATCCAGGCCTAGCGACTCTCAACTAATTCCAGAAGACTTTGGTTTTCTGTCAAATGGACAGAGGAAAAATATTTGAACGCTTACTTTGGAGCAATCTGACCGAAATATAGCCCCACTTAATTTTAAGACTGAAAAAGTCGCCGAAACCGCCTTGCGCGCAGCGTGATTTTGACCAACTTTGGGTCGATTTGGAGAAACTTGAGCGATATTTCCCAGCAATAGGGACTCTAAACTAATTCTGGAAGACTTTGGTTTTTACTCAAATGGACAGAGGAAAAATAATTGAACGGTTACTTTGGAGAAATCTGGCCGAAATATAGTCCCACTTAATTTTAACACTGAAAAAGTGGACGAAACCGCCTTGCGCGCAACGTGATTTTGACCAACTTTAGGTCGACTTGCAGGAACTTGGGCGATATTTCCCAGCCCTAGGGACTCTAAACTAATTCCGGAAGACTTTGGTTTTCAGTCAAATGGACAGAGGAAAAATAATTGAACGCTTACTTTGGAGAAATCTGGCCGAAATATAGTCCCACTTAATTTTAACACTGAAAAAGTAGCCGAAAGCACCTTGCGCGCAGCGTGATTTTGACCAACTTTGGGTCGATTTGCAGCAACTTGAGCGATATTACCCAGCCCTAGGGACTCTAAACTAATTCCGGAAGACTTTGGTTTTCAGTCAAATGGACAGAGGAAAAATAATTGAACGCTTACTTTGGAGCAATATGAGTTAATATGGCCGAAATATAGCCCCACTAAACTGACTTAGTGAGTATGACTAGAAAGTCGCGGAGATCGGGCTGCGCGCAGCGTGATTTTGACCAACTTTGGGCCGATTTCTAGGAAGTTGGGCGATATTTCCCAATCCTAGGAACTCTAAACTAATTCGAGAAGACTTTGGTTCTCAGTGAAATGGCAAGAAGAAAAATAATTGAACGCTTTCTAATGAGCAGTCTAGCCGAAATATTAATTGTCTCAGTGAGTATGACTTGAACGTCGCCGTGACCGCGCTACGCGCAGGGTGATTTTGACCAACTTTGGGCCAATTTCCAGAGACTTAAGCGATATTTCCCAGTCTTGGGAAGTCTAAACTAATTCGACAAGACTTTGATTTGCAGTGAAATGGCCAGAACAAAAATAATTGAACGCTTAGTTATGAGCAGTCTAGCCGAAATATTAACTCACTTAGTGACTATAACTAGAAAGTCGCCGAGACCGGGCTACGCGCAGCGTGATTTTGACCAACTTTGGGTCGATTTCTAGGAACTTGGGCGATATTTCCCAATCCTAGGAACTCTAAACTAATTCGAGAAGACTTTGGTTTTCAGTGAAATGGCCAGAAGAAGAAAAATTGAACGTTTACTTATGAGCAGTCTAGCCAAAATATTAACTGACTTAGTGACTATGCCTAGAGGGTCGCCGAGACCCCGCTACGCGTAGGGTGATTATGGCCAACTTTGGGTTGATTTCCAGGAACTTGAGCGATATTTCCGAGTCCTAAAAGCTCTAAACTAATTCGCGAAGACTTTGGTTTGCAGTGAAATGGCCAGGAGAAAAATAATTGAAGGCTTACTTATGAGTAGTCTGGCCCAAATATTAACTCACTTAGTGATTGTGAGTAGAAAGTCGCCGAGACCGGGCGCGCAGCGTGATTTTGACCAACTTTGGGCCGATTTCCAGGAATTGGGCCATATTTCCGAGTCCCAGGGACTCTAAACTAATTCGAAAAGACTTTGCTTTTCAGTGAAATGGCCAGAAGAAATATTATTGAACGCTTACTTATGAGCAGTTTGGGCGAAATACTAATAACTCACTTAGTGACTATGGCTAGAAAGTGGCCGAGACCGGGCTACGCGCAGGGTGATTTTGACCATTTTTGGGTCGATTTCCAGGATCTTCTGACATATTTCCGAATCTCAGGGACTGTAAAGTAATTCGGAAAGACTTTGGTTTTCAGTGAATTTCCCAGAAGAAAAATTATTGAACGCTTACTTATGAGGAGTCTGGCCGGAATATTAACTGACTTAGTGACTCCAAAAAACCAAAGTTTGTGTTGTTAACTTGCTTGCTGCCATTTTTGACGACCGAAGGATCAAGGGTTTTAGAGAAAAAGGTGAATGAAACTCAGGCATCAAAAACTGTGTTCAGCCACCTTAAGGACTCTCAAAGTGCTCAATTTAAAGAGTGTTAAACTACGCACTTAAAGAAGTGTTGAAGCGCGCAATGAATTTAACCGGGGCTATATATTTCGGCCAGCATGCACATAACCAAGCTTAAGATTATTCTTACTCTGCCTATTTCACTGCAAGCCGAGACCTTCTCGAGTTAGTTATAAGTCCCTGGGACTCGAATTTATCGTCGAAGCTCTCTGAAATTGACCCTTACTAGGTCAAAATCAAGGTGTGCGTAGCCCGGTCTCTGCAACTTTCCAGTCTCTAAGTGAGTTTAACAGAGGCTATATATTTCGGCCAGACTGCACATAAACAAGCTTGCGATTATTTTTCCTCTGCCGATTACACTGAAAGCCAAGGCCTTCTCGAGTTAGTTCAAAGTCCCTGGAACTCGGATTTATTGTCGAGGCTCTTGGAAATCGACCCTAAGTAGGTCAAAATCAAGGTGGGCATAGCCCGATCTCTACGACTTTCCAGTCTCTAAGCGAGTTGAAGAGGGTTATATTTCGGCCAGTCTGCACATAACCAAGCTTGCAATTATTTTTCCTCTGCCGATTTCACTGAACGCCATGGTCTTCTCGAGTTCGTTTTGAGTCCCTAGGACTCGGAAATATCGTCCAATCTCTTGGAAATCGGATTTACGGAGTTACGTCTTTCTAGTGTGGATTGTTTTCGCAAATCTTCGTTTCTCCGTTGGGTAAGACTTTTTCCACGGGGTGACACCCTTAAAAATGAAGAATACAAAAGCATAAACTGATACGACGAAGAATAATAATAATCATCATCATCATCATCATCAACTTTATTTATTGAGGGTAGCACATAACAGTAATAAGTGAAAAACCAGTGGCCCTCATATAAATAATTTTACAAAATAAAAGAAAAACACAAGTTGAAAATTAAAAATATAGAAACTGATTCTCAAATATGGAACGATTATATAAAAATAACTGAAATATGAGATACACTAAAATATTGAAAAGCAAAGCATCTTAAAAGACTGAAAGAAAAGCCGAGACCGCCTTAGGCGCATCGTGATTTTGAGCAACTTTGGGTCAATTTGCTGGAACTTGGGGGATGTTTTCCAGTTTCGGTGACTCTAAATTAGCTCCTGATGGCCTTAGTTTTCAGTGAAATAGACACAGGTAAAACGACCGAACGCTGGGTGTCGAGTTTCTAGGCCGAAATATAGCCCCACGTCATTTCAAGACTAAAAAAGCAGCCGAGACCGCCTTACGCGCATCGTGATTTTCAGCAACTTTGGCTCGATTTGCCGGAACTTGGGGAATATTTTCCAGTCCCGGGGACTCTAAACTAACTCCTGATGACCTTAGTTTTCAGTGAAATGGACAGCGGTAAAAGGAGCGCACGCTGGGTGTCGAGTCTCTAGGCCGAAATATAGCCCCACTTCAGTTTAAGACTGAAAGAGTAGCCGAGACCGCCTTACGCGCATCGTGATTTTCAGCAACTTTGTCTCGATTTGCCGGAACTTGGGGGATATTTTCCACTCCCGGGACTCCAAACTAATTCCTGATGGCCTTAGTTTTAAGTGAAATGGACACAGGTAAAAGGACTCCACGCTAGGTGTCGAGCTTCTAGGCCGAAATATAGCCTCACTTCACTTCAAAACTAAAAGAGTAGTCAAGACCGCCTTACGCGCATCGTGATTTTAAACAACCTTGGCTCGATTTGCCGGAACTTAGGGGATATTTTCCAGTGTCGGGGACTCTAAACTAACTCCTGATGGCCTTAATTTTCAGTGAAATGGACACAGGTAAAAGGAGCGCGCGCTCGGTCTCGAGCTTCTAGGCCGAAATAAAGCCTTACTGCATTTTAAGACTGAAAGAGTAGCCGAGACCGCCTTACGCGCATCGTGATTTTCAGCAACTTTCGCTCGATCTGCCGGAACTTGGATGATATTTTCCAGTCCCGGGGACTCTAAACTAACTCCTGATTGCCTTAGTTTTCTGAGAAATGGACACAGGTAAAACGATCGCATGTTCGGGTTCGAGCTTCTGGGCCGAGATATAGCCGCACTTCACTTTAAGACTGAAAGAGTAGCCGAGACCGCGTTACGCGCATCGTTATTTTGACCAACTTCGGCTCGATTTGCCGGAACTTGGCGTATATTTTCCATTCCCGGGAAATCTAAACTAACTCCTGATGGCCTTGGTTTGCAGTAAAATGGACACAGCAAAACTTTTTGAACGCTCACTTTCGAGCTTCTGGGCTGAAATATAGCCCCAATTCACTTTAAGACTGAAAGAGTAGCCGAGATCCTCTTACGCGCATCCTCAATTTAAGAAAATTCAGCTCGATTTCCCGGAACTTGGAGGATGTTTTCCAGTCCCGGGGACTCTAAACTAGTTCCTGATGGCCTTGGTTTGCAGCGAAATAGACACAGGTAAAACGATCGGACGCTCGGTTTCGAGCTTGTGGGCCGAAGTATAGCCCCACTTCACTTTAAGAGTGAAAGAGTAGCCGAGACCGCCTTACGCGCATCGTGATTTTGACCAACTTCGCCTAAATTTACCGGAACTTGGGGGATATTTTCCAGTCCCGGGGACTCTAAACTAACTTATGATGGCCTTGATTAGCAGTGAAATGGACACAGCATAACTTTTTCAACGCTCACTTTCGAGCTTCTGGGCCAAAATATACCCCCACTTCACTATAAGACTGAAAGAGTAGCCGAGACCGCCTTACGCGCATCGTGATTTTGAATAACTACAGCTCGATTCCCCGGAACTTGGAGGATATTTTCCAGTCCCGGGGACTCTAAATTAGCTCTTGCTGGCCTTGGTTTGCAGTGAAAGGGACACAGCAAAACTTGTTGAACGTTCGGTTTCGAGCTTATCGGCCGAAAAATAGCCCCACTTCACATAAGACTGAAAGAGTAGCCGAGACCGGCTTACGCGCATCGTGGTTTTGACCAACTTCGCCTCGATTTGCCGGAACTTGGGGGATATTTTCCAGTCCCGGGGACTCTAAACTAACTTATGATGGCCTTGATTAGCAGTGAAATGGACACAGCATAACTTTTTGAACGCTCACTTTCGAGCTTCTTGGCCAAAATATAGCCCCACCTCACTTTAAGACTGAAACAGTAGGAAGGCCGCCTTACGCGCATCGTGATTTTGACCAACTTCGGCTCAATTTCCCAGAACTTGAAGGATATTTTCCATTCCCGGGGACTCTAAACTAACTCGTTATGGCCTTGGTTTACAGTGAAATGGACACAGCAAAACTTTTTGAACGCTCACTTTCGAGCTTCTGGACCGAAATATAGCCGCACTTCACCTAAAGACTTAAAGAGTAGCCAAGAACGCCGTACGCCCATCGTGATTTTCATCAACTTTGGCTCGATTTGCCGGAACTTGGGGGATATTTTCCAGCCCCGGCGACTCTAACCTAACTCCTGATGGCCTTAGTTTTGAGTGAAATGGACACAGGTAAAAGGAGCGCACGCTCGGTGTCGAGCTGCTACGAAGAAATATAGCCCCATTTTATTCTAAAACTGAAAGAGTAGCCGAGACCGCCTTAAGCGCATTATAATTTTGAGCAGCTTTGGCTCGATTTGCCGGAACTTGGGCAATCTTTTCCAGTCCCGGGGACTCTAAACTAACTCCTGATGGCCTTAGTTTTCGGTGAAATGGACACAGGGAAAAGGGGCGCACGCTGGGAGTCGAGCTTCTAGGCCAAAATATACCCCCACCTCATTTTAAGACTAAAAGAGTAGCCGAGACCGCCTTACGCGCATCGTGATTTTCAGCAACTTTGGCTCGATTTGCCGGAACTTGGAGGATATTTTCCAATCCCAGGAACTCTAAACTAACTCCTGATGGCATTAGTTTTAGGTGAAACGGGCACAGGTAAAAGAACCTCACGCTGGGTGTGGAGCTTCTAGGCCAAAATATAGCCCCACTTTATTTTAAGACTGAAAGAGTAGCCGAGACCGCCTTACGCGCATCGTGATTTTCAGCAACTTTGGCTCGATTTGCCAGAACTTTGAGGATATTTTTGAGTCCTCGAGACTCTACACTATCTCCTGATGGCCTTAGTTTGCAGTGAAAATGGACACAGGTAAAAGGAGCGCACGCTCGGTGTCGATCTTCTAGGCCGAAATATGGCCCCACTTCATTTTGAGACTTAAAGAGTAGCCGAGGGCGCCCTACGCGCAACGTGGTTTTCAGCAACTTTGGCTCGATTTGCCGGAACTTGGATGATATTTTCCAGTCCCGACGACTTTAAAATAACTCCTGATGGCCTTGGTTTTCGGTGAAATGGACACAGGTAAAAGGAGCGCACGCTGGGAGTCGAGCTTGTAGGCCAAAATATACCCCCATTTCAATTTAAGACTAAAAGAGTAGCCGAGACCGCCTTACGTGCATCGTGATTTTCAGCAACTTTGGCTCGATTTGCCGGAACTTGGAGGATATTTTCCAATCCCAGGAACTCTAAACTAACTCCTAATGGCCTTAGTGTTCAGTGACATGGACACAGGTAAAAGATGCGCACGCTGGGATTCGAGCTTCTATGCCGAAATATAGCCCCACTTTATTTTAAGACTGAAAGAGTAGCCGAGACCGCCTTACGCCCATGTGATTTTCAGTAACTTTGGCTCGATTTGACGGAAATTGTGGGATATTTCCCAGTCCCGGGGTCTCTAAACTAACTCCTGATGGCCTTAGTTTTTAGTGAAATGGAAACAGGGAAAAGGAAAGCAGGCTGGGTTTCGAGCTTTTAGGCCGAAATATAGCCCCACTTTATTTTAAGACTGAGAGAGTAGCCGAGACCGCCTAACGCGCATCGTGATTTTTAGCGACTTTGGCTCGATTTGCCGGAACTTGGAGGATATTTTCCAATCCCAGCACCTCTAAACTAACTCGTCATGGCCTTACTTTTCACTGAAATGGACACATTTAAAAGGAGCGCACGCTGGGTGTCGAGCGTCTAGGCCGAAATATAGCCCCACTTCATTTTAAGACTAAAAGACTAGCCAAAACCGCCTTACACGCATCGTGATTTTCAGCAACTTTGGCTCGATTTGCCGTAACGAGGAAGAAATTTTTAGTCCTGGGGACACTAAAGTAATTGCTGATGGCCTTAGTTTTCAGTGAAATGGACACAGGTAAAAGGAGCGCGCGCTCGGTGTCGAGCTTCTACGCTAAAATATAGCCCCACTTCAACTTAAGACTGAAAAAGTAGCCGAGACCGCCTTACGCGCATCGTGATTTTCTGCAAATTTGGCTCGATTTGCCGAAACTTGGGGGATATTTTCTAGTCCCGAGAACTCTAAACTAACTGCTGATTCCCTTAGTTTTCAGTGAAATGGACACAAATAAAAGGAGCGCTCGGTCGGTGTCGAGCTTCAAGGCGGAAATATAGCCCCACTTCATTTTAAGACTAAAAGAGTAGCCGAGACTGCCTTACGCGCATCGTGATTTTGAGCAACTCTGGCTCGATTTTCGGGAACTTGGAGGATATTTTCCGGTCCCGGGGACTCGAAGCTAACTCCTAATGGCCTTAGTCCTTGGTGAAATGGACACAGGTAGAAGGAGCGCACGCTCGTTTCTGAGGTTCTAGGCCAAAATATAGGCCCACTTCATTTTTAGACTGAAAGAGTAGCCGAGACCGCCTTGCCCGCATCGTGATTTTCAGCAACTTTGGCTCGATTTGCCCAAACTTGAGGGGTATTTTCCAGGCCCCGGGGCTCTAAACTAACTCCTGATTGCCTTAGTTTTCAGTAAAATGGACAAAGGTAAAAGGAGCGCACGCTAGATGTCGAGCTTCTAATCCGAAATATAGCCCCAATTCACTTTAAGACTCATAGAGTAGCGGAACCGCCTTGCGCGCATCATGATTTTCACCAACTTGGGCTTAATTTCCCGGAACTTGGGGGATATTTTCCAGTCCAGGGGACTCTAAACTAACTCTCTCTGGTCTTGGTTTGCAGTGAAATGGACACACCAAAACGTTTTGAACGCTCACTTTTCACCTTCTGGGCCGACATATAACCCTACTTAACTTTAAGACTGAAAGTCTTAAGGAGAGCGCCTTGCATGCATCGTGATTTTGACCAACTTCGGCTCGATTTCGCGGAACTTGGGGGATATTTTCCAGTCCCGGGGACTCTAAACTAACTCTTGATGGCCTTAGATTGCAGTGAAATGGACACAGCAAAACTTTTAGAACGCTCACTTCAGAGCTCCTGGGCCGAAATATAGCCCCACGTCACTTTAGGACTGAAAGACTAACCGACAGCGCCTTGCGCGCATCGTGATTTTGACGAACTGCAACTCGATTTCCCGTAACTTGCAGCATATGTTCGAGTCCCGGGGACTCTAAACTAACTCCAGATGGCCTTGCTTTGCAGTGAAATGGACACAGCAAAACTCTTTGAGCGCTCACTTTCGGGCTTCTGGGAAGAAATATAGCCCCACTTCATTTTAAGACTCTTAGAGTAGCCGAGACCCCTTTACGCGCAACGTGATTTTGACCAACTTTAGTTGGATTTCCCGGAACTTGGGCGACATTTTCCAGTCCCGGGCTCTCTAACCTAACTCCTGATGGCCTTGGTTTGCAGTGAAATTAACACAGATAAAAGCATCGGACGCTCGGTTTCGAGCTTCTAGGGCGAAATATAGGCCCACCTCACTTTAAGACTGAAAGACTAGCCTAGACCGCCTTATGCGCATCGTGATTTTCACCAACTTCGGCTTCATTTCTCGGAACTTGTGAGATATTTTCCAGTCCCGGGGACGCTAAACTAACTCCTGATTGTCTTGTTTTGCAGTGAAATGGACACAGCAAAACGTTTTGAATGCTCATTTTCGAGCTTCTGAGTCGAAATATAGCCCGACTTCACTTAAAGACATAGAGTAGCGAAGACCGCCTTACGCGCATTGTGCTTTTGACCAAATTCGGCTCGATTTCCCGTAAATAAGGGGGATATTTTCCAGTCCTGGGGACTCTAAACTAACTCCTGATTGCCTTGGTTTGCAGTGAAATGGACACAGCAAAACTTTTTGAACGCTCACTTTTGAGCTCCTGGGACGAAATATAGCCCCACTTCACTTTAAGACTGAAAGACTAGCCAAGACCGCCTTGCGCGCATCGTGATTTTGACCAAGTTCGGCACGATTTACGGGAATTTGGGGGATATTTTTCAGTCCCGGGGACTCTAAACTAATTCCTGATGGCTTTGGTTTGCAGTGACATTGACACAGCAAAACTTTTTGGACCCTCGTTTTCAAACTTTTAGGAAAAAATATGGCGCCACTTTACTTTAACACTCATAGAGTGAGCCGAGACCGCCCTGCGCGTATCGTGATTTTGACCAACTTCGGCTAAATTTCCCGCAGCCTGACCGACTTGGCAAGCTTCTAGGCCAAAAAATAGCCTAACTTCATTTTAAGACTGAAAGAATAGCCGAGAACGCCTTACGCGCATCGTGATGTTCAGCAACTTTGGGTCTATTTGCCGGAACTGGGGGAATATTTTCCAGTCCCAGGGACTCTAAACTAACTCCGGATACCCTTATTTTTGAGTGAAATGGACATAGGCAAAAGGAGCGCATGCTCGGTGTCGAGCTTCTAGGCCGAATTATAGCCCAACTTTCCGCCTTACGCGCATCGTGATTTTGAGCAACTTTGGCTAGATTTGCCGGAACTTCGGGAATATTTTCCAGTCCAGGGGACTCTAAACTAACTCCTGATTGCCTTATTTCTCGGTGAAATGGAGACAGGTAAACGGAGCGCACGCTCGCTGTAGACCTTCTAGGCCGAAATATAGCCCCACTTCATTTCAAGACTGAAAGAGTCGCCGAGACCGCCTTACGCGCATCGTGATTTTCAGCAACTTTGGCCCGATTTGCCGAAATTGGGGGATATTTTCCAGTCCCGGGGACTCTAAACTAACTCTTGATGGCCTTAGTTTTCAGTGAAATGGACACAGGCAAAAAGAGTGCACGCTCGGTGTCGAGCCTCTAGGTCGAAATATAGCCCCACTTAATTTTAAGACTGAAAGAGACGCCGAGAACACCTTACGCGCATCGTGATTTTGAGCAACTTTGGCTCGATTTGCCGGAGCTTGCATGATATTTTCCAGTCCCAGGGACTCTAAACTAACTCCTGATGGCCTAAGTTTTCAGTGAAATGGACACAGGAAAAAGGAGCGCACGCTCGGTTTAGAGCTTCTAGGCTTAGATATAGCCCCACTTCATTTTAAGACTTAAAGAGTAGCCGAGACCGCCTTACGCGCATCGTGATTTTAAGGAAGTTTGGCTATATTTGCCGGGATTTCGGCGATATTTTCCAGTCCAGGAGACTCTAAAATAACGCCAGATGGCCTTAGTTTTCAGTGAAATGGACACAGGCAAAAGGTCCGCACGCTCGGTGTCGAGCTTCCAGGCCGAAATATAGCCCCATTTCATTTTAAGACTGAAAGAGTAGCCGAGATCGCCTTACGCGCATCCTGATTTTGACCAACTTTGGCTCGATTTGCCGGAACTTGTGGGATATTTTCCAGTCCCACGGACTCTAAACTAACTCCTGACTGGCTTACTTTTCAGTGAAATGGACACAGGCAAAAGAACCGCACGCTCGGTGTCGAGCCTCTAGGCCAAACTATAGCCCCACTTTATTTTAAGACTGAAAGAATAGCCGTGACCGCCTTAAGCGCATCGTGATTTTGAGCAAGTTTGGCTCCATTTGCCGGAGCTGAGGGGATATTTTCCAGTCCCGGGGACTCTAAACTAACTCCTGATGGCCTTAGTTTTCAATGAAATGTTCACAGGCAAAAGCACCCCACGCTCGGTGTCGGGTTTCTAGCCTGAGATATAGCCCCACTTTATTTTAAGACTGAAAGAGTAGCCGAGACCGCCTTACACGCATCGTGATTTTGAGCAACTTTGGCTCGATTTGCCGGAACTTGGGGGATATTTTCCAGTCCCGGGGACTCTAAACTAACTCCTGATGGCCTTAGTTTTCAATGAAATGTTCACAGGCAAAAGCACCCCACGCTCGGTGTCGGGTTTCTAGCCTGAGATATAGCCCCACTTTATTTTAAGACTGAAAGAGTAGCCGAGACCGCCTTACACGCATCGTGATTTTGAGCAACTTTGGCTCGATTTGCCGGAACTTGGAGGATATTTTCCAGTCCCGGGCACTCTAAACTAACTCCTTATGGCCTTAGTTTTCAGTGAAATGGATACAGGGAAAAGGAGCACACGCTCGGTTTCGAGCTTCTGGGCCGAAATATAGCCCCTCTTTATTTTAAGACAGAAAGAGTAGCGAAGACCACCTTACTCGCATCGTGATTTACAGCAACTTTGACTCAATTTGCTGAAACTTGCGAGATATTTTCCAGTCTCAGGAACTCTAAACTAACTGCTGATGGCGTTAGTTTTCAGTGAAATGGACACAGGCAAAAGAAGTGCACGCGCTGCGTCGAGCTTGTAGGTCGAAATATAGCTCCGCTTCATTTTAAGATTGAAAAAGTAGCCGAGACCACCTTACGCGAATGGCGATGTTGAGCAACTTTGGCTCGATTTCCCGGAACTTGGGGGATATTTTCCAGTCCTGGGGTCTGTAAACTAACTCCTGATGGCCTTAGTTTTCAGTGAAATGGACACAGGCAAAAGGAGCGCACGCTCGGTCTCGAGCTTCTAGGGCAAAATATAGCCCCACTTCATTTTGAGACTGAAAGAGTAGCCGAGACCGCCTTACGCGCATCGTGATTTTAAGCAACTTTGGCTCGATTTGCCGGAACTTGGGGGATATTTTCCAGTCCCGGGGACTCTAAACTAACTGCTGATGGCCTTAGTTTTTAGTGAAATCGACACAGGTAAAAGTAGCGCACGCTGGGTTTCAAGCTTCTAGACCGAAATATAGCCCCACTTCATTTCAAGACTAAAAGAGTAGCCGAGACCGCCTTACGCGCATCGTCATTTTGACCAACTTTGGCTCGAATTGCCGGAACTTCAGGGACTTTTTCCAGTTCCGGGGACTCTAAACTAACTTCTCATGGCCTTAGTTTTCACTGAAATGGACACAGGTAAAAGGAGCGCTCGGTCGGTGTCGAGCTTCAAGGCGGAAATATAGCCCCACTTCATTTTAAGACTAAAAGAGTAGCCGAGACTGCCTTACGCGCATCGTGATTTTGAGCAACTCTGGCTCGATTTTCGGGAACTTGGAGGATATTTTCCGGTCCCGGGGACTCGAAGCTAACTCCTAATGGCCTTAGTCCTTGGTGAAATGGACACAGGTAGAAGGAGCGCACGCTCGTTTCTGAGGTTCTAGGCCAAAATATAGGCCCACTTCATTTTTAGACTGAAAGAGTAGCCGAGACCGCCTTGCCCGCATCGTGATTTTCAGCAACTTTGGCTCGATTTGCCCAAACTTGAGGGGTATTTTCCAGGCCCCGGGGCTCTAAACTAACTCCTGATTGCCTTAGTTTTCAGTAAAATGGACAAAGGTAAAAGGAGCGCACGCTAGATGTCGAGCTTCTAATCCGAAATATAGCCCCAATTCACTTTAAGACTCATAGAGTAGCGGAACCGCCTTGCGCGCATCATGATTTTCACCAACTTGGGCTTAATTTCCCGGAACTTGGGGGATATTTTCCAGTCCAGGGGACTCTAAACTAACTCTCTCTGGTCTTGGTTTGCAGTGAAATGGACACACCAAAACGTTTTGAACGCTCACTTTTCACCTTCTGGGCCGACATATAACCCTACTTAACTTTAAGACTGAAAGTCTTAAGGAGAGCGCCTTGCATGCATCGTGATTTTGACCAACTTCGGCTCGATTTCGCGGAACTTGGGGGATATTTTCCAGTCCCGGGGACTCTAAACTAACTCTTGATGGCCTTAGATTGCAGTGAAATGGACACAGCAAAACTTTTAGAACGCTCACTTCAGAGCTCCTGGGCCGAAATATAGCCCCACGTCACTTTAGGACTGAAAGACTAACCGACAGCGCCTTGCGCGCATCGTGATTTTGACGAACTGCAACTCGATTTCCCGTAACTTGCAGCATATGTTCGAGTCCCGGGGACTCTAAACTAACTCCAGATGGCCTTGCTTTGCAGTGAAATGGACACAGCAAAACTCTTTGAGCGCTCACTTTCGGGCTTCTGGGAAGAAATATAGCCCCACTTCATTTTAAGACTCTTAGAGTAGCCGAGACCCCTTTACGCGCAACGTGATTTTGACCAACTTTAGTTGGATTTCCCGGAACTTGGGCGACATTTTCCAGTCCCGGGCTCTCTAACCTAACTCCTGATGGCCTTGGTTTGCAGTGAAATTAACACAGATAAAAGCATCGGACGCTCGGTTTCGAGCTTCTAGGGCGAAATATAGGCCCACCTCACTTTAAGACTGAAAGACTAGCCTAGACCGCCTTATGCGCATCGTGATTTTCACCAACTTCGGCTTCATTTCTCGGAACTTGTGAGATATTTTCCAGTCCCGGGGACGCTAAACTAACTCCTGATTGTCTTGTTTTGCAGTGAAATGGACACAGCAAAACGTTTTGAATGCTCATTTTCGAGCTTCTGAGTCGAAATATAGCCCGACTTCACTTAAAGACATAGAGTAGCGAAGACCGCCTTACGCGCATTGTGCTTTTGACCAAATTCGGCTCGATTTCCCGTAAATAAGGGGGATATTTTCCAGTCCTGGGGACTCTAAACTAACTCCTGATTGCCTTGGTTTGCAGTGAAATGGACACAGCAAAACTTTTTGAACGCTCACTTTTGAGCTCCTGGGACGAAATATAGCCCCACTTCACTTTAAGACTGAAAGACTAGCCAAGACCGCCTTGCGCGCATCGTGATTTTGACCAAGTTCGGCACGATTTACGGGAATTTGGGGGATATTTTTCAGTCCCGGGGACTCTAAACTAATTCCTGATGGCTTTGGTTTGCAGTGACATTGACACAGCAAAACTTTTTGGACCCTCGTTTTCAAACTTTTAGGAAAAAATATGGCGCCACTTTACTTTAACACTCATAGAGTGAGCCGAGACCGCCCTGCGCGTATCGTGATTTTGACCAACTTCGGCTAAATTTCCCGCAGCCTGACCGACTTGGCAAGCTTCTAGGCCAAAAAATAGCCTAACTTCATTTTAAGACTGAAAGAATAGCCGAGAACGCCTTACGCGCATCGTGATGTTCAGCAACTTTGGGTCTATTTGCCGGAACTGGGGGAATATTTTCCAGTCCCAGGGACTCTAAACTAACTCCGGATACCCTTATTTTTGAGTGAAATGGACATAGGCAAAAGGAGCGCATGCTCGGTGTCGAGCTTCTAGGCCGAATTATAGCCCAACTTTCCGCCTTACGCGCATCGTGATTTTGAGCAACTTTGGCTAGATTTGCCGGAACTTCGGGAATATTTTCCAGTCCAGGGGACTCTAAACTAACTCCTGATTGCCTTATTTCTCGGTGAAATGGAGACAGGTAAACGGAGCGCACGCTCGCTGTAGACCTTCTAGGCCGAAATATAGCCCCACTTCATTTCAAGACTGAAAGAGTCGCCGAGACCGCCTTACGCGCATCGTGATTTTCAGCAACTTTGGCCCGATTTGCCGAAATTGGGGGATATTTTCCAGTCCCGGGGACTCTAAACTAACTCTTGATGGCCTTAGTTTTCAGTGAAATGGACACAGGCAAAAAGAGTGCACGCTCGGTGTCGAGCCTCTAGGTCGAAATATAGCCCCACTTAATTTTAAGACTGAAAGAGACGCCGAGAACACCTTACGCGCATCGTGATTTTGAGCAACTTTGGCTCGATTTGCCGGAGCTTGCATGATATTTTCCAGTCCCAGGGACTCTAAACTAACTCCTGATGGCCTAAGTTTTCAGTGAAATGGACACAGGAAAAAGGAGCGCACGCTCGGTTTAGAGCTTCTAGGCTTAGATATAGCCCCACTTCATTTTAAGACTTAAAGAGTAGCCGAGACCGCCTTACGCGCATCGTGATTTTAAGGAAGTTTGGCTATATTTGCCGGGATTTCGGCGATATTTTCCAGTCCAGGAGACTCTAAAATAACGCCAGATGGCCTTAGTTTTCAGTGAAATGGACACAGGCAAAAGGTCCGCACGCTCGGTGTCGAGCTTCCAGGCCGAAATATAGCCCCATTTCATTTTAAGACTGAAAGAGTAGCCGAGATCGCCTTACGCGCATCCTGATTTTGACCAACTTTGGCTCGATTTGCCGGAACTTGTGGGATATTTTCCAGTCCCACGGACTCTAAACTAACTCCTGACTGGCTTACTTTTCAGTGAAATGGACACAGGCAAAAGAACCGCACGCTCGGTGTCGAGCCTCTAGGCCAAACTATAGCCCCACTTTATTTTAAGACTGAAAGAATAGCCGTGACCGCCTTAAGCGCATCGTGATTTTGAGCAAGTTTGGCTCCATTTGCCGGAGCTGAGGGGATATTTTCCAGTCCCGGGGACTCTAAACTAACTCCTGATGGCCTTAGTTTTCAATGAAATGTTCACAGGCAAAAGCACCCCACGCTCGGTGTCGGGTTTCTAGCCTGAGATATAGCCCCACTTTATTTTAAGACTGAAAGAGTAGCCGAGACCGCCTTACACGCATCGTGATTTTGAGCAACTTTGGCTCGATTTGCCGGAACTTGGGGGATATTTTCCAGTCCCGGGGACTCTAAACTAACTCCTGATGGCCTTAGTTTTCAATGAAATGTTCACAGGCAAAAGCACCCCACGCTCGGTGTCGGGTTTCTAGCCTGAGATATAGCCCCACTTTATTTTAAGACTGAAAGAGTAGCCGAGACCGCCTTACACGCATCGTGATTTTGAGCAACTTTGGCTCGATTTGCCGGAACTTGGAGGATATTTTCCAGTCCCGGGCACTCTAAACTAACTCCTTATGGCCTTAGTTTTCAGTGAAATGGATACAGGGAAAAGGAGCACACGCTCGGTTTCGAGCTTCTGGGCCGAAATATAGCCCCTCTTTATTTTAAGACAGAAAGAGTAGCGAAGACCACCTTACTCGCATCGTGATTTACAGCAACTTTGACTCAATTTGCTGAAACTTGCGAGATATTTTCCAGTCTCAGGAACTCTAAACTAACTGCTGATGGCGTTAGTTTTCAGTGAAATGGACACAGGCAAAAGAAGTGCACGCGCTGCGTCGAGCTTGTAGGTCGAAATATAGCTCCGCTTCATTTTAAGATTGAAAAAGTAGCCGAGACCACCTTACGCGAATGGCGATGTTGAGCAACTTTGGCTCGATTTCCCGGAACTTGGGGGATATTTTCCAGTCCTGGGGTCTGTAAACTAACTCCTGATGGCCTTAGTTTTCAGTGAAATGGACACAGGCAAAAGGAGCGCACGCTCGGTCTCGAGCTTCTAGGGCAAAATATAGCCCCACTTCATTTTGAGACTGAAAGAGTAGCCGAGACCGCCTTACGCGCATCGTGATTTTAAGCAACTTTGGCTCGATTTGCCGGAACTTGGGGGATATTTTCCAGTCCCGGGGACTCTAAACTAACTGCTGATGGCCTTAGTTTTTAGTGAAATCGACACAGGTAAAAGTAGCGCACGCTGGGTTTCAAGCTTCTAGACCGAAATATAGCCCCACTTCATTTCAAGACTAAAAGAGTAGCCGAGACCGCCTTACGCGCATCGTCATTTTGACCAACTTTGGCTCGAATTGCCGGAACTTCAGGGACTTTTTCCAGTTCCGGGGACTCTAAACTAACTTCTCATGGCCTTAGTTTTCACTGAAATGGACACAGGTAAAAGGAGCGCACACTGGGTTTCGAGCTTGTAGGCCTAAATATAGCCCCACCTCACTTTAAGACTCATAGAGTAGGCGAGCCGCCTTGCGCGCATCGTGATTTTTACCAACTTCGGCTCTATTTCCCGGAACTTGGGGAATATTTTCCAGTCCCGGGGGCTCTAAACTAACTCCTGATGGCTTTGGTTTGCAGTAAAAGGGAGACAGGAAAACCTTTTTAAACGCTCACTTTCAAGCTTCTCGGCCAAAATATACCCCCCTTTCACTTTAAGACTCACAGAGTAGCCGAGACCGCTTTCCGCGCTCCGTGATTTTCACCAAGTTCGGCTCGATTTCCCGGAACTTGGAGGATATTTTCCAGTCCCGGGGACTCTAAACTAACTCTTGATTGACTTGGTTTGCAGTAAAATTGACACAGCAAAACGTTTTTAACGCTCGCTTTCGAGCTTCTGGGCCGAAATACAGCCCCACGTCACTTTAAGACTCATAGAGTAGCCGAGACCGCCTTCCCCGCATCGTGATTTTTAGCAACTTTGGCTCGATTTGCCGGAACTTAAGGGATATTTTCTAGCTTCGGGGACTCTAAACTAACTCCTAATGGCCTTGGTTTACAGTGAAATGGACACAGCAAAACGTTTTGAACGCTCCCTTTCGACCTTCTGGGCTGAAATATAGCATCACTTCACTTTAAGACTGAAAGAGTAGCCGAGACCGCCTTCCGCGCATCGTGATTTTCACCAACTTCGGTTGGATTTCCCGGAACTTCGGGGATATTTTCCACTCCCGGGGACCCTAATTTAACTCCTAATGGCCTTGGTTTGCATTGAAATGGACACTGCAAAACATTTTGAATGCTCCTTTTTGAGGTTTATGGCCAAGATATAGCCTCACTTCACTTTAAGACTGATAGAGTAGCCGAGACCGCTTTGCGCGCATCGTGATTTTGGCCCACTTCGGCTCGATTTGCCGAAACTTAAGGGATATTTTTCAGTCCGGAGAACTCTAAACTAAGTCCTGATTGTCTTTGTTTGCAGTGAAATTGACACAGCAAAACTTTTTGAACGCTCACTGTCGAGCGTCTTGGACGAAATATACTCCAACTTCACTTTAAGACTGAAGGACTAGCCAAAACCGCCTTGCGCGCATGGTGATTTTGCCCAACCTCGGCTCGATTTCCCGGAACTTGGGGGATATCTTCCAGTCCCGGGGACTCGAAACTAACTCCTGATTGCCTTGGTTTGCAGTGAAATGGACAGATCAAAACTCTGTGAACGCTTCATTTCGAGCTGTCGGCCGAAATATAGCCCCACTTCTTTCTAAGACAAATAGAGTAGCGGAGACCGTCTTCCGCGCATCGCGATTTTGACCAACTTCGGTTCGATTTCCCGGAACTTGGGTGATATTTTCCAGTTCCGGGGACTATAAACTAAGTCCCTAGTTCTCAGTGAAATGCACACAGTAAAACTTTTTGAACGCTCCCTTTCGAGCTTCTGGGCCGAAATATAGCCCCACTTCACTTTAAGACTCTTAGAGTAGCCGAGACCGCCTTACGCGCATCGTGATTTTCAACAACTTCGGCTCGATTTCCCTGAACTTGGGGGATATTTTCCACTTTCGGGAACTATAAACTAACTCGTTATGGCCTTGGTTTGCAGTGAAATGGACACAGGAAAACTGTTGAACGCTTACTTTGGAGCTTTTGAGTCGAAATATAGTCTCACTTTACTTTCAGACTCATAGACTAGCCAAGATCGCCTTGCGCTCATCGTAATTTTTACTAACTTCGGCTCGATTTCTCGAAACTTGAGGGATATTTACCAGTTCCGCGGACACTAAACGAACTCCTGATCGATTTGGTTTTCAGTGAAATGGACACAGCAAAAATTTTTGAACGCTCCCTTTCAAGCTTCTGCGCTGAAATATAGCCCCACTTCACTTTAAGACTCATAGAGTAGACGAGACCGCCTTGCGCGTATCGTGATTTTGACAAACTTCGCCTCGATTTCCCGGAACTTGGGAGGTATTTTCCAGTCCCGGGGACTCTAAACTAACTCCTGATCTCGTTGGTTTGCAGTGAAAAGGACACAGCAAAACGTTTTTAACGCTCGCTTTCGAGCTTCTGGGCCGAAATACAGCCCCACGTCACTTTAAGACTCATAGAGTAGCCGAGACCGCCTTGCGCGCATCGTGATTTTTGACCAACTTCCGCTCGATTTCCCGGAACTTGGGGGATATTTTCCAGTCCGGACAACTCTAAACGAACTCTTGATGGACTTTGTTTCCAGTGAAATGGACGCAGAAAAACTTTCTTGAACGCTCCCTTTCGGGCTTCTGGGCTGAAATATAGCCCCACTTTACTTTAAGACTCATAGAGTAGCCGAGACCGCCTTGCGCACAAAGTGATTTTCACCAACTTCGGCTCGATTTCCCGGAACATGGGGGATATTTTCCAGTACCGCGGACTGTAAACTAACTCTTCATTGCCTTGGTTTGCAGTGAAATTGACACAGCAAAATTTTTTTAACGCTCACTGTCGAGCTTCTGGGACGAAATATAGCCCCACTTGTCTTTGACTCATAGAGTAGCCGAGGGCGCCTTCCGCGCATCGTGAGTTTCACCAACTTCGGCTCGATTTCGAGGATCTTGGAGGATATTTTCCAGTCCCGCGGACCCTAAACTAACTCTTCATTGCCTTGGTTTGCAGTGAAATTGACACAGCAAAATTTTTTTAACGCTCACTGTCGAGCTTCTGGGACGAAATATAGCCCCACTTCTCTTTGACTCATAGAGTAGCCGAGGGCGCCTTCCGCGCATCGTGAGTTTCATCAACTTCGGCTCGATTTCGAGGACCTTGGGGGATATTTTCCAGTCCCGCGGACCCTAAACTAACTCCTTATGGCCTTGGTTTGCAGTGAAATAGACACAGAAAAACTTTTTTAACGCTCACTTTCGAACTTCTAGGCCGAAATATAGCCACACTTTACTTTGAGAGTCATAGAGTAGCCGAGACTACCTTCCGCGCATTGTGCGCTTCTGGGCCGAAATATAGCCCCACTTCACTTTAAGACTCCTAGAGTAGCCGAGACCGCCTTGCGCGCATCGTAATTTTGACTAACTGCGGCTCGATTTGCGGGAACTTCGGGCATATTTTCCAGTCCTCGGGACGCTAAACTAACTGCTGATGGCCTTAGTTTGCAGTGAAATGGACACAGGAAACCTTTTTGAGCCCTCCCTTTGGACCCTCTGGGCTGAAATATAGCCCCACATCACTTTAAGACACATACAGTAGCCGAAACTGCCTCATCGTGATTTTGACCAACTTCGGCTCGAGTTGCCGGAACTGGGGGGATATTTTAAATTCCCGGGGACTCTAAACTAACTCCTGATAGCCTTGGTTTGCAGTGAAATGGATAGAGAAAAACTTTTTTAACACTCCCTTTCGAGCTTATGCGCCGAAATATAGCCCCACTTCACTTTATAACTCATAGAACAGCCGAGACCGCCTTTCGCGCATCGTGATTTTAAGCAACTTTGGCTCGATTTCTCTGAACTTGAGGGATATTTTCCACTTCCGGGGACTCTAAACTAACTCCTGATGCCATTGGTTTGCAGTTAAATGGACACAGCAGAACTTTTTGAAACCTCACTTTTGAGCTTCTGGGCCGAAATATAGCCCCACTTCACTTTAAGACTCATAGAGTAGCCGAGACCGCCTTACGCGTATCGTGATTTTGAGCAACTTTGGCTTGATTTGCGCGAGCTTGGGTGATATTTTCCAGTCCCGCGGACTCTAAACTAACTCCTAATGGCCTTAGTGTTCAGTGAAAGGGAGACAGGCAAAAAAAGCGCACACTGAGTGTCGAGCTTCTAGGCCGATTTATAGCCCCACGTCATTTTAAGACTGAAAGAGTAGCCGAGACCGTCTTACGCGCATCGAGATTTTTGAGCAACGTGGGCTCCATTTGCCGGAAGTTGGGGGATATTTTCCAGTCCCGGGAACTTTAAACCAACTCCTGATGGACTTCGTCTTCAGTGAAATGGACACAGGTAAAAGGAGAGTACGTTGGGTGTCGAGCTTCTAGGCCAAACTATGGCGCCACTTCATTTTAAGACTGGAAGAGTAGCCGAGAACGCCTTACGCCCATCGTGATTTTGAGCAACTTTGGCTCGATTTGCCAGAACTTGGGGGATATTTTCCAGTCCCGACGACTCTAAACTAACTCCTGATGGCCTTAGTTTTCAGTGAAATGGACACAGGTAAAAGGAGCGCACGCTGGGTGTGGAGCTTCACGGCCGAAATATAGCCCCACTTCATTTTAAGATTAAAAGAGTAGCCAAGACCGCCTTACGCGCATCGTGATTTTGAGCAACTTTGGCTTGATTTGCCGTGACTTGGGGGATATTTTCAAGTCGCGGGGACTCTAAACCAACTCCTGATGGGCTTGGTTTGCAGTGAAATGGACACAGCAAAACTTTTTGAACGCTCACGTTCGAGCTTCTGGGCCGAAATCTAGCCACACTTAACCTTAACACTGAAAGACTGGCCGAAACCGCTTTGCGCGCATCGTGATTTTTACAAACTTTGGCTCGATTTTGCGGAACTTGGGGGATATTTTTCATTCCCGAAGACTCTCAACTAACTTCTGATGGCCTTGGGTTCCAGTCACGGGGACTCTAAACTAACTCCTGACTGCCTTGGTTTTCAGTGAAATGGACACAACAAAACTTTTTGAACGCTCCCTTTCGAGCTTCTGGGCCGAAATATAGCCTCACCACTTTAAGACTCCTAGAGTAGCCGAGACCGCCTTGCGCGCGTCTTGATTTTGACCAACTTCGGCTCCATTTCCCTGAACTTGGGGGATATTTTCCACTTTCGGAAACTCTAAACTAACTCCTGATGGCCTTGGTTTGCAGTGAAATGGACACAGCAAAACGTTTTGAACGCTCACTTTCGAGCTTCTGGGCCGAAATAGAGCCCCAATTTACTTTAAGACTCCTAGCGTAGCCGAGACCGCCTTGCGCGCATCGTAATTTTGACTAACTTCGGCTCCATTTCCGGAAACTTGGGGGATATTTTCCAGTTCCGGCGACTCTACACTAACTCCTGATGCTCTTAATTTTTAGTGAAATGGAGACAGGTGAAACGAGTGCACGCTCTGTGTCGAGCTTCTTCGCCGAAATATAGCCCCACTTCATTTTAAGACTGAAAAAGTAGCCGAGACCGCCTTACGCACATCGTGATTTTCAGCAACTTTGCCTCGATTTGCCGGAACTTGGGGGATATTTTCCAGTCCCGGGGACTCTAAACTAACTCTTGATTGCCTTGGTTTGCAGTGACATTAACACAGCAAAACTTTTTTAACGCTCACTTTCGAGTCTCCGAACCAAAATATAGCCCCACTTTACTTTAAGACTCATAGAGTAGAGGAGACCGCCTTGCGCGCATCGTGATTTTCACACACTTCGGCTCGATCTCCAGGACCTTGGGGGATATTTTCCAGTTTTGGGGACTCTAAACTTACTCCTGATGGCCTTGGTTTGCAGTGAATTAGACACAGAAAACCTTTTAGAACGCTCACTGTCGAGCGTCTGGGCCGAAATTTACTCCCACTTCACTTTAAGACTGAAAGACTTGCCAAAACCGCCTTCCGCGCATCGTAATTTTCCCCAACTTCGGGTCCATTTCCCGGAACTTGGGGGATATTTTCCAGTCCTGGGGACTCAAAACTAACTACTGAAGGCCTTGGTTTGCAGTGAAATGGACAGAGAAAAATTTTTTGAACGCTCCCTTTCGAGCTTCTGGTCCGAAATATAGCCCCACTTCACCTTAAGACTCATCGAGTAGCCGAGACCGCCTTGCCCGCATCGTGATTTTGACCAACTTCGGCTCCATTTCGCGGAACTTAGGTGAATATTTTCCACTCCCAAAGACTATAAACTAATTCCTGGTTGCCTTGGTTTTCAGTGAAATAGACACAGCAAAACTTTTTGAACGCTCACTTTCCAGCTTCTGGGCCGAAATATAGCCCCACTTAACTTTATGACTCCTAGAGTAGCCGAGACCGCCGTGCGCACATCGTGATTTTCACCAACTTCGGCTCGATTTCCCTTAACTTGGGGGATATCTTCCAGTTTCGGGAACTATAAACTAACTGGTGATCGCCTTGGTTTGCAGTGAAATGGACACAGCAAAACTTTTGAACGCTCACTTTGGAGCTTTTGGGCCGAAATATAGCCCCACTTCACTTTAAGACTCATAGAGTAGCCGAGACCGCCTTGCGCGCATTGTTATTTTCAGCATTTTCGGCTCGATTTCGCGGGACTTGGGGGATATTTTCCAGTCCCGGGGACTCTAAACTAACTCGTGATGGCGTTGGTTTGCAGTGAAATTGACACAGCAAAACTTTTTGAACGCTTACGTTCGAGCTTCTGGGCCGAAATATAGCCGCACTTCACCCTATGACTCCTAAGGTAGCCGAGACCGCCTTGCGCGCATCGTGATTTTAACTAACTTCGGCTCGATTTCCCTTAACTTGGGGGATATTTTCTAGTTTCGGGAACTGTACACTAACTCCTGATGGCATTGGTTTGCAGTGAAATGGACGCAGCAAAACTTTTTGAACGCTCACTCTTGAGCTTCTGCTCCGAAATATAGCCCCCCTTAACTTTAAGACTGAGGGACTATTTGACACCGCCTTCCGTGCATCGCGACTTTGGCCAACTTTGGCTTTATTCCCCGGAATTTGAGTGATATTTTCCAGTCCCAGGGACTCTAAACTAACTCCTGATGGCCGTGTTTCGCAGTGAAATAAACACAGTAAACTTTTTGAACGCTCACTTTCGAGCTTCGTGGCCGAAATATAGCCCCACTTCACCTTAAGACTGAAGGAGTAGCCGAGACCGCCTTGCGCGCATCGTGATTTTGACCAACTTCGGCTCGATTTCCCGGAGCTTGAGGGATATTTTGAAGTCCCGGGGACTCTAAACTAACTCCTGACGGCCTTGGTTTGCAGTGAAATTGACACAGCAAAACTTTTTCAACGCTCCCTTTCGAGCTTCTGGGCCGAAATAGAGCCCCACTTCACTTTAAGACTGAAAGAGTAGCCGAGACCGCCTTACGCGCATCGTGATATTGACCAACTTCGGCTGGATGTGCCTTAACTTGGGGAATATTTTTTACTCCCGGTGACTCTAAACTAACTCCTCATGGCCTTGGTTTGCAGTGAAATAAACACAGCAAAAACTTTTTGAACGCTCACTTTCTAGCTTCCTGGCCGAAATATAGCCCAACTTCACTTTAAGACTGAAAGAGTAGCCGAGAGGGCCTTACGCACATCGTGATTTTGACCAACTTGGGCTTGATTTTCCGAAAGGTGGAGGATATTTTCCAGTCCCGGGGACTCTAAAATAACTCGTGATCCCCTTGGTTTGCAGTGAAATGGAAACAGCTAAAACGATAGCATGTTCGGTTTTGAGCTTCTGGGCCGAAATATAGCCCCACTTCACTTTAAGAATGAAAGAATAACCGAGACCGCATTGCGCGCGTCGTAATTGTGAAGAACTTAGGCTCGATTTCTCGAAATTTCGGGGATATTTTCCAGTCCTGGGGACTCAAAACTAACTCCTGATGCCCTTGCTTTGCAGTGAAGTGGACACAGCAAAACTTTTTAAACGCTCACTTTCGAGCTTGTGGGCCCGAAATATAGCCCCACTTAACTTTAAGACTGAAAGAGTAGGCGAGATCGCCTTACGCGCATTGTGATTTTGACCAACTTCGGCTCGATTTCCCGGAACTTTAAAGATATTTTCCAGTCCTGGGAAGTCTAAACTAACTCCTGATGGCCTTGGTTTGCAGTGAAATGGACACAGGTAAAACGATTGCACGCTAACTTTCGAGCTTCTAGTTCGAAATATAGCCCCACTTTAAGATTGAAAGAGTAGCCGAGACGGCCTTACGCGCATCGTGATTTTGACCAACTTCGGCTCGATTTCCCGGAATTTGGGGGATATTTCTCAGTCCTGCGGACTCTAAACTAACTCCTGACGGCCTTGGTTTGTAGGGAAATGGACACAGGAAAACTTTTTCTACGGTCAGTTTAGATCTTCTGGGCCGAAATATAACCCCACTTCACTTTAACACTGAAAGAGTAACCGAGACCGCCTTACGCGCATCGTGATTTTGATCAATTTCGGGTAATTTCCGGGAGTTTGGGGGATATTTTCCACTCTTCATGGCCTCGGTTTGCAGTGAAATGGACACACCAAAACTTTTTCAACGCTCACTTTCGAGCTTCTGGGCCGAACTATAGCCCCACTTCACTTTAAGACTGAAAAAGTAGCCGAGACGGCCTTACGCCCATCGTGATTTTGACCAACTTCGGCTAGATTTCTCAGAGCTTGGGGGATATTTTCACTGCTGATGGCCTTGGTTTGCAGTGAAATGGACACAGCAAAACCTTTTGAACGATTACTTTCGAGCTTCTGGGCCGAACTATAGCCCAACTTTACTATAAAACTAAAAGAGTAGCTGAGACCGCCTTACGCGCATCGTGATTTTGACCAACTTTAGCTCGATTTTCCGGAACTTGGGGGAAATTTTCCAGTCCCGGGGACTCTAAACTAACTCCTAATGGCCTTAGTTTTCACTGAAATGGACACAGGCAAAACGATCGGACGCTCGGTGTCGTTGTTCTAGTCCGAAATATAGGCCCACTTCATTTTAAGACTCAAAGAGTAGCTGAGACCGCCTTACGCCCATGGTGATTTTGAGCAATTTTGGCTCGATTTGCCGAAACTTGGGAGATATTTTCCAGTCCCAGGGACTCTAACCTAACTCCTGATCGCCTTAGTTTTCAGTGAAATGGACACAGGTAAAAGAAGAATACGCTCGGTGTTGAGCTTCTAGGCCGAAATATAGCTCTACTTCATTTTAAGACTAAAAGAGTAACCGAGACTGCCTGACGCGCATCGTGATTTTCAGCAACTTTGGCCGATTTGCCGGACATTGAGCGATATTTTCCAGTCTCAGGGTCTTTAAACTAACTCCTGATGGGCTTAGTTTTCAGTGAAATGGACACAGGTAAAAGAAGCGCACGCTGCGTGTCGAGGTTCTAGGCCGAAATATAGCCCCACTTTATTTTAAGACTGAAAGAGTAGCCGAGACTGCCTTACGCGTACCGTGATTTTCAGCAACTTTGGCTCAAATTGCCGGAACTTGATTGATATTTTCCAGTCCTGGGGACTCTAAACTAACTCCTGATGGCCTTAGTTTTTAGTGAAATGGACACAGGTAAAAGTAGCGCACGCTGGGTTTCGAGCTTCTAGGCCGAAATATAGCCCACTTCATTTTAAGACTCATAGTGTAGCCGAGACCGCCTTCCGCGCTTCGTGATTTTCACCAACTTCGGCTCGATTTCCCGAAGCTTGGGGGATATTTTCCAGTCCTGGGGACTCTAAACTAACTCATTATGGCCTTGGTTTGCAGTGACATGGGTACAGCAAAACTTTTTGAACGCTCCCTTTCGAGCTTCTGGGCCGAAATATAGCCCCACTTCACTTTAAGACTCCTAGAGTAGCCGAGACCGCCTTGGGCGCATCGTGATTTTGACCAACTTTGGCTTGATATGCGCGAACTTGGGCGATATTTTCCAGTCCCGGGGACTCTAAACTTACTCTTGATGGCCTTGGTGTGAAGTGAAATGGACACAGGAAACCGTTTTCAACGCTCAGTTTCGAGCTTCTGGACCGAAATATAGCCCAACTTTTTTCTACAACTCATAGAGTAGCCGAGACCGCCTTCCGCGCTCCGTGATTTTCGCCAACTTCGGTTCAATTTTCCGGAACTTGGGGGATATTTTCCAGTCCCGGGGACTCTAATCTAACTCCTGATGGCCTTGGTTTGCAGTGAAATGGACACAGTAAAGCTTTTTGAACCCTCCCTCTGGAGCTTCTGGGCCGAAATATAGCCCCACTTCTTTTTAACACTCATAGAGCAGCAGGGACCTCTTTCCTCGCATCGTGCTTTTTTAACAACTAGGGCTCGATTTCCCGGATTTTGGGGGTTTTTTTTTCCACTCCCGGGGACTCTAAACTACCTCCTGATGGCCTCAAGTTTTAGTGAAATGCTCACAGGTAAAAGGAGCTCACGCTCGGTGTCGAGTTTCTTGGGCGAAATATAGCCCCACTTCATTTTAAAACTGAAAAAGTAGCCGAGACCGCCTTACGCGCATCATGATTTTCAGCAACTTTGGCTCGATTTGCCGGAACTTGAAGGATATTTTCCAGTCCCGGGGACTCTAAACTAACACTTGATTGCCTTTGTTTGCAGTAAAATTGACACAGCAAAACTTTTTTAACGGTCACTTTGGAGCTTCTGGGCCGAAATATAGCCGCACTTCACTTTAAGACTCATAGAGTAGCCGAGACCGCCTTCCGCGCATTGTGATTTTGACCAACTTCGGCTCGATTTCCCGGAATTTGTTGGATATTTTACAGTCCCGGGGACTCTAAACTAACTCCTGATGGGCTTGGTTTGCAGTGAAATGGACCCAGCAAAACTTTTTAAACGGTCTCTTTCGAGCTTCTAGGCCGAAATATAGCCCCGCTTCTTTTTAAGACTCACAGAGCAGCCGGGAACTCCTTCCGCGCATCGTGATTTTGACCAACTTCGGCTCGATTTCTCCGAACTTGGGGGTTATTTCCCAGTCCCGAGGACTCTAAACTAACTCCTGATGGCCTTAATTTTTAGTGAAATGGACACAGGTAAAAGGAGCCAACTTTCGGTGTCGAGCTTCTTGGCCGAAATCTAGCCCCACTTCATGTTAAGACTGAAAAAGTAGCCGAGACCGCCTTACGCACATCGTGATTTTCAGCAACTTTGCCTCGATTTGCCGGAACTTGGGGGATATTTTCTAGTCCCGGGGACTCTAAACTAACTCTTGATTGCCTTGGTTTGCAGTGAAATTGACACAGCAAAACTTTTTTAACGCTCACTTTCGAGCTTCTGGGTCCAAATATAGCCCTACTTCACTTTAAGACTCAGAGAGTAGCCGAGACCGCCTTGCGCGCATCGTGATTTTAACCAACTTCGGCTCGATTTCCCGGAATTAGGGCATATTTTCCAGTCCCGGGGACTCTAAACTAACTCCTGATGGGCTTGGTTTGCAGTGAAATGGACACAGCAAAACTTTTTGAACGCTCCCTTGCGAGCTTCAAAGCCGAAATATAGCCCCACTTCTTTTTAAGACTCAAAGAGCAGCCGGGACCTCCTTCCGCGCATCGTGATTTTGACCAACTTCGGCTCGATTTCCCAGAACTTGGGGGTTATTTTCCAGTCCCAGGGATTCTAAAGTAACTCCTGATGGCCTTAATTTTTAGTCAAATGGACACAGGTAAAAGGAGCGCACGCTCGGTGTCAAGCTTCTTGGAAGAAATATAGCCCCACTTCATTTTAAGACTGAAAAAGTAGCCTAGACCGCCTTACGCGCATCGTGATTTTCAACAACTTTGGCTCGATTTGCCGGAACTTAAGGGATATTTTCCAGTCCCGGAGACTCTAAACTATCTCTTGATTACCTTGGTTTGCAGTGAAATGGACACAGGAAAACTTTTTGGACACTCCCTTTCGACTTTCTGGGCTAAAGTATAGCCCCACTTCACTTCAAGACTTATAGAGTAGCCCAGATTGGTTTCTGTGCATCGTGATTTTGATTAATTTCGGCTCGATTTCCCAGAACTTGGGGGATATTTTCCAGTCCCGGGGACTCTAAACTAACTCCTGATTGCCTTGGCTTACAGTGAAAGAGACACTGGAAAACATTTTCAACCCTCCTTTTTGAGGTTTATGGCCAAAATATAGCCTCACTTCACTTTAAGACTGACAGAGTAGCCGAGACCGCTTTGCACGCATCGTGATTTTGGCCACTTCGGCTCGATTTGCCGAAACTTAAGGGATATTTTTCAGTCCCGGGAACTCTAAACTAACTCCTGATTGCCTTGGTTTGCACTGAAATGGACACAGCAAAACCTTTTTGAACGCTCACTGTCGAGCGTCTTCGCCGACATATACTAAAACTTCACTTTAAGACTGAAAGACTAGCCAAAACCTCCTTGCGCGCATCATGATTTTGACCAACTTCAGCTCGATTTCCAAGAACTTGGGGGATATTTTCCAGTCCTGAGGACTCTAAACTAGAGCTTCTGAGGACTCTAAACTAGAGCTTCTGGGCCGACATATAGCCCCACTTCACCTTAAGACTGAAAGACTAGCCGAGACCGCCTTACACGCATCGTGATTTTGAGCAACTTCCGCTCGATTTCCCGGAACTTGCGGGATATTTTACAGTCCTGACAACTCTAAACTAACTCCTGATGGCCTTGGTTTCCAGTGAAATGACACAGCAAAACTTTTTGAACGCTCGCTTTCGAGCTTCTGGGCCAAAATATAGCCCCACTTCACCTTAAGACTAAAAGAGTAGCCGAGACCGTCTTCCGCGCATCGTTATTTTGAGCAACTTTTGCTCAATATCCCGGAACTTGGGGAATATTTTCCACTACCAGGGGCTCTAAACCAACTCCTGATGGCCTTGGTTTGAAGTGAAATGAACACAGCAAAACTCTATGAACGCTCACTTTCAAGCTTCTGGGCCGAAATATAGGCCCACTCTACTTTAAGACCCATAGAGTAGGCGAGACCGTTTTACGGGCATCGTGATTTTGACAAACTTCGGCTCGATTTCCCGGAACTTGGGGGATATTTTCCAGTCCCGGGCACTCTAAACTAACTCCTGATGCGCTTGGTTTGAAGTGAAATGGACACAGCAAAACTGTTTGAATGTTAACTTTTGAGCTTCTGGGCCGAAATATAGCCCCACTTTACTTAAAGACTCATAGAGTAGCCGAGACCGCCTTCCACGCATCGTGATTTTGACCAACTTCGGCTCGATTTCCAGGAACTTAGGGGATATTTTCTAGTACCGGGGTCTCTAAAGTAACTGCTGATGGCCTTCGTTTGCAGTGAAATGGACAGAGCAAAATCTGTTGAACATTCCGTTTCGAGCTTCTGGGCCGAAATATAGCCGAGACTTCATTGCCCGCATTGTGATTTTGTTCATATTCGGCTCGATTTCTCGGAAATTGGGGGATATTTTCCAGTCCCGGGGACTCTAAGCTAACTCCTGATGGGCTTAGTTTTCAGTGAAATGGACACAGGCAAAAGGAGCGCACGCTCGGTGTCGAGCTTCTAGGCCGAACTGTAGCCCCACTTCATTTCAAGACTGAAAGAGTAGCTGAGACCGCCTTACGCGCATCGTGATCTTGAGGTACTTTGGCTCCAATTGCCGGAACTTGGGGGATATTTTCCAGTCTCGGGGAGTCTAAACTTACTCCTGATGGCGTTAGGTTTCAGTGAAATGGACACAGGCAAAAGGAGCGCACGCTCGGTTTTAAGCTTCTAGGCCGAAATAGCTTCACTTCATTTTAAGACTGAAAGAGTGGGCGAGAACGCCTTACGCCCATCGTGATTTTGAGCGACTTTGGCTCGATTTGCTGGTACTTGGGGGATATTTTCCGGTGCGAGGGTCTCTAAACTAACTCCTGATGGCCTTAGTTTTCAGTGAAATGGACACAGGCAAAAGGAGCGCACGCTTGGTGTCGAGCTTCTAGGCCAAGAAATATAGCCCGACTTCAATTTAAGACTGAAAGAGTAGCCGAGACCACCTTTCGCGCATCGTGATTTTGAGCAACTTTGGCCCCATTTGATGCAACTTGGGGGATAGTTTCCAGTCGCGGGGACTCTAACCTAGCTCCTGATGGCCTTACTTTTCAGTTAAATGGACACAGCCAAAAGGAGTGCACGCTCGGTGTCGAGCTTCTAGGCCAAATTATAGCCCCACTTCATTTTAAGACTGAAAGAGTAGCCGAGGCCACCTTACGCCCATCGTGATTTTGAGCAACTTTGGCTCGATTTGCCGGAACTTGGGGAATATTATCCCGACCCGAGGAGTCCACACTAACTCCTGAATGCCTTAGTTTTCAGTGAAATGTACACAGGCAAAAGGAGCGCACGCTCGGTGTAGAGCTTCTAGGCCGAAATATAGCTCCACTTCATTTTAAGACTGAAAGAGTGGCCGAGACCGCCTTACGCGCACCGTGACTTTGAGCAACTTTAGCTCGATTTACTGGAAATTGGGGGATATTTTCCAGTGCCGGGGACTCTAAACTAACTGCTGATGGCCTTAGTTTTTAGTGAAATGGACACAGGTAAGAGGAGCGCACGCTTGATGTCGAGCTTCTAGGCCGAAATATAGCCCCACTTCATTTTAAGACTGAAAGAGTAGCCGAGACCCCCTTACGCGTATCGTGATTTTGAGCAACTTTGGCTTTATTTGCGGAACTTGGAGGATATTTTCCAGTCCCAGGGACTCTAAAGTAACTCCTGACGACCTTAGTTTTCAGTGAAATGGACACAGGCAAAGGTAGCGCACGCTCGGTGTCTAGCTTGTAGGCCGAAATATAGCCCTGCTTCATTTTAAGACTGAAAAAGTAGCCGAGACCGCCTTACGGGCATCGTGATTTTTGCAGCTTTGGCTCGATTTGCCGAAACTTGGGGGATATTTTCCAGTGGCGGGGACTCTAAACTAACTCCTGATGGCCTTAGTTCTCAGTGAAATGGACGCAGGTAAAAGGAGCGCACGCTGGGTGGAACTTCTAGGCCGAAATATAGCCCCACTCTATTTTAAGACTGGAAGAGTAGCTGAGACCGCCTTAGGCGCATCGTGATTTTAATAATAATAAAATAATAAATAAATAATATTTAATATTTCTAAGGCGCAAATTAACATGTAAATATGATCAAATGCGCCTAACAAACCATTAAAAATTAAAATATTAAAAACAAGGGATCTAGTAAAAATGTATATAAAACATCAAGAGCTATTCAAACGCTTTTCTAAATAAAAATGTCTTCAGTTTGGACTTAAAATGGTTAAAATTGTCCTCCTCTGTTATTGCACACGGCAATTTGTTCCAAAGTGATGGTGCAGCAGCAGTAAATGCCCTTTCACCAAGTGTTTTCTTCGTTTTCGTAGATGGTGGTACTAATAAAACTTGAGAATTAGAGCGTAGACCATACCGGGAGGGATTTTTAATACGAATAAGATTACAAATATAGTGCGGTGCCTGGCCATGTATGGCCTTAAAAGTAATTATTAAAATCTTATAAACAATTCTGAATCTGACAGGTAACCAATGTAAAGAGTATAATACAGGAGTAATGCGACTAAAACGCGGAGTCGAGCAAATTAGCCTAGCAGCTGCGTTTTGCAGACATTGTAGCTTATTAATATGAGTGGTCGGTAAACCATGGAGAAGACTGTTGCAGTAATGAATGCGTCCCATTATGAAGGCATGCACTAGCACCTTGGTAGACTCAACCGTAAGAAACTTCCTAATACGTCTAATGTTATGCAGATGATAAAAAGCAGCTTTACATGTCTTCGTAATGTGTGTCACTAGACTAAGGTTGAAATCAAACCAGGTTCCGAGGTTTCTTGCAACGGCAACAGGGGCAACACTCACATCACCCCCCGATAACTTCTCGATGTCCACCTTGCTAAGCTGTTGTCGTGTACCAATTATTAAGAATTCGGTTTTGTCATCATTTAGCTTTAACTTGTCAGTAATCATCCACGCTCTGATTGCCTTAATGCAGAGTTCCATTGCTTCAATTGCATCAGATTGACTTGATGTGGTGTCGGGCTTGAAGGACAAGTAGAGTTGCGTGTCATCTGCATACGCATGTGCAACAGGTAGATGATCCTTTATCGCCTCAAATAGCTTGCTAGAATAGATCGTAAATAGCAGGGGTCCCAGACATGAGCCTTGAGGAACCCTATGTGGCAGCTTGGAACTCTCAGAGAGACATCCGTCTAAAAAGACGCTTTGCGATCGGTCACAAAGGTAAGATTTAAACCACTTCAGAGCCGTTCCTGTGATACCAAAACTCGACTGTAGACGATGAAGTAAGATTTTGTGGTCCACCGTGTCGAAAGCCGCACTGAGATCTAGAAGAACTAGAAGTGTCACGTGCTGGCTGTTCATATTCATTAGTATATCATTCTGGACTTTTAGGAGCGCAGTCTCGGTACTATGGCATTTACGATATGCAGACTGAAGTGGAGGATACAGGCCAAGATCCATCACGTGGTTGTACGTCTGGTCAAATACAGCGCGTTCTGTCAATTTTGATAGGAATTGAAGATTACTCACAGGTCGAAGGTTTTTAAACACCGAATCAAGGCCAGCCTTCTTTAGGAGGTGGTTGACAAGAGCTTTCTTCCATTCACCAGGAAAGTAGCCTGAGAACAGCGATGAGTTAACTATGCGCGTGATGACGGGGAGGAGCACATCAAGACAACCGACGAACAGTGATGTTGGCATGGGGTCCGTTAGACAAGACTTCTTAGCTGACATCTGGATTAAAGCCCATACATCATTCTCAGTAAGAGGGTGGAAGGCGCTTAAAGATAAACATGTTGGAACGACTTCTACTTCAGGTGGAGTGGGTACTCCATCATCCACAACAGTGGCATCGATGTCTGAACGAATTCTGGTGATCTTACGAACGAAAAAGCCGTTGATGTCGTTGGCTAGGGCCGTTTTGTCATGATAGTCAGGAAAAGATAATTCATCCCTTCTGAAAAGGAGTTTCTTGGTAGCTCTAAATAGCCTTCCTTGATCGGCACTGTTCTGATCGATAAAGTTGGTATAAAACGACCATCTAGCTTGATTCATGAGATGAGTCACGTGATTTTTCTCAGACTTAAAGATAATCAGGTGGGCAACTTTGGCTTGATTAGCTGAAACTAGGGGGATATTTTCCAGTCCGGGGGACTCTAAACTAACTCCTGATGGGCTTTGTTCTCAGTGAAATAAACAGAGGTAAACGGAGCGCGCGCTCGGTGTCGAGCTTCTAAGCCGAAATATAGACGCACTTCTTTTTAAGAGTGAAAGAGTAGCCGAGACCGCCTTACGCGCATAGTGATTTTCCGCAACTTTGGCTCGATTTGCCGGAACTTGGGGGGTATTTTCCAGTCCCGGAAACTCTAAACTAAATCCTGATGGACTTACTTCTCAGTGAAATGGACACCGGTAAAAGGAGCGCACGCTCGGTGTCGAGCTTTTAGGCCGAAATATAGCCACACTTTATTTTAAGACAGAAAGAGTAGCCGAAACCGCCTTGAGCGCATCGTGATTTTGACCAACTTCAGCTCAATTTCTTGGAACTTGGGGGATATTTTCCAGTCCCGGGTACTCTAAACTAACTCCTGATGGGCTTGGTTTGCAGTGAAATGGACACAGCAAAACTTTTTGAACGCTCATTTTCGAGCTTCTGGACAGAAATCTAGCCCCACTTAACCTCAAGACTGAAGACTAGCCCAGACCGTCTTCCGCGCATCGTCATTTTGACAAACTTTGGCTCGATTTTCCGGCACTTGGGGGGATATTTTTCATTCCTGGGGACTCTAAAGTAACTCGTGATGGCCTTGGTTTCCAGTCAAATGGACACAGCAAAACTTTTTGAACGTTCACTTTCGAGCTTCTGGGCCGGAATATAGCCCCACTTCACTTTAAGACTGAAAGACTAGCCGAGACCGCCTTGGGCGCATCAGGATTTTGACCAACTTCGGCTCGATTTCCCGGAACTTCGGGGATATTTTTTAGTCCCGGCGACTCTGAACTAACTCCTGACTGCCTTGGTTTGCAGTGAAATGGACACAGCAAAACGTTTTAAACGCTCACTTTCGATCTTCTGGGTCGAAATGTAGCCCCACTTCACTTTAAGACTGAAACACTAGCCGAGACCAACTTCCGCGCATTGTGATTTTGACCAACTTCGGCTCGATTTCCCGCAACCTTGGGGATATTTTCCAGTCCCGGGGACTCTAAACTAACCTCTGATAGCCTAGGTTTGCAGTGAAATGGACATTGGAAGACATTTTGAACGCTCACTTTCGAGCTTCTGGGCCGAAATCTAGTCCCACTTAACCTTAAGACTGAAAGACTAGCGGAAACCGCCTTGCGCGCATTGTGATTTTTACAAACTTTGGTTCGATTTTGCGGAACTTGGGGGATATTTTTCATCCCCGAAGACTCTAAACTAACTTCTGGTGGCCTTGGTTTCCAGTCCAATGGACACAGCAAAACTTTTTCATCGCTCACTTTCGAGCTTCTGGGGGGAAATATAGCCCCACTTCACTTTAAGACTCATAGAGTAGCCGAGACCGCGCTGGGCGCATCGTGATTTTGACCAACTTCGGCTCGATTTCCCGGAACTTGGGGGATATTTTCTAGTCCCGGGGACTCTAAACTAACTCCTGATGGGCTTGGTTTGCAGTGAAAACGACACAGCAAAAGTTTTTGAACGCTCACTTTCACTGAAATATTGCCCCACTTCACTTTAAGCCTCATTGAGTAGCCGAGACCGCCTTGCGCGCATCGTATTTTTGACTAACTTTGGCTCGATTTCCGGAAGTTTGGGGGATATTTTCCAGTTCCGGGGACTCTACACTGACTCCTGATGGCCTTAATATTTAGTGAAATGGACACAGGTGAAACGAGCGCACGCTCGGTGTCGAGGTTCTTCGCCCAAATATAGCCCCACTTTATTTTAAGACTGAAAAAGTAGCCGAGACCGCCTTACGCGCATCGTGATTTGCAGCAACTTTGGCTCGTTCTGCTGGAACTTGGGGGATATTTTCCAGTCCCGGGGACTCTAAACTAACTCTTGATTCCCTTGGTTTGCAGTGAAATTGACACAGCAAAACTTTTTTAACGCTCACTTTCGAGCTTCTGGGCCGAAATAGAGCCCCACTTTACTTTAAGACTCATAGAGTAGCCGAGAGCGCCTTGCGCGCATCGTGAGTTTCACCAACTTCGGCTCGATTTCGAGGACCTTGGGGGATATTTTCCAGTCCCGGAGACTCTTAACTAACTCCTTATGGCCTTGGATTGCACTGAAATAGACACAGAAAAACTTTTTTAACGCTCACTTTCGAGCTTCTAGGCCGAAATATAGCCACACTTTACTTTGAGAGTCATAGAGTAGCCGAGACTACCTCCCGCCCATCGTGATTTTGACCAACTTCGAATCGATTTTCCGGGACTTGCGGGATATTTTCCAGTTTCGGGGACTGTAAACTAACTCCTGGTTGCCTTGGTTTGCAGTGAAACGGACACAGGAAAAATTTTTTAACGCTCACTGTCGAGCTTCTGGGCCGAAATATAGCCCCACTTCACTTTAAGACTCCTAGAGTAGCCGAGACCGCCTTGCGCGCATCGTAATTTTGACTAACTTCGGCTCGATTTGCCGGAACTTCGGGGATATTTTCCAGTCCTGGGGACGCTAAACTAACTGCTGATGGCCTTAGTTTGCTGTGAAATGGACACAGGAAACCTTTTTAAGTGCTCCCTTTGGACCCTCTGGGCTGAAATATAGCCCCACTTCACTTTTAGACACATACAGTAGCCGAGACTGCCTTCTGCGCATCGTGATTTTGACCAACTTCGGCTCGAGTTGCGGAACTGGGGGGATATTTTAAATTCCCGGGGACTCTAAACTAGCTCCTGATAGCCTTGGTTTGCAGTGAAATGGATAGAGAAAAACTTTTTTAACACTCCCTTTCGAGATTATGGGCCGAAAAATAGCCCCACTTCATTTGAAACTCATACAACAGCCGAGACCGCCTTTCGCGTATCGTGATTTTAACCAACTTTGGCTCGATTTCTCTAAACTTGAGGGATATTTTCCACTTCCGGGGACTCTAAACTAACTCCTGATGCCATTGGTTTGCAGTTAAATGGACACAGCAAAACTTTTTGAAGTCTCACTTTTGAGCTTCTGGGCCGAAATATAGCCCCACTTCACTTTAAGACTCATAGAGTAGCCGAGACCGCCTTACGGGCATTCTGATTTTAAGCAACTTTGGCTTGATTTGCGCGAGCTTGGGTGATATTTTCCAGTCCCGGGGACTCTAAAAAAACTCTTGATTGCCTTAGATTTCAGTGAAATGGACACACGTAAAAGGAGCCACGCTCTGTGTCGAGCTTCTATGCCAAAATATAGCCCTACTTTATTTTAACACAGAATGAGTAGCCGAGACCGCCTTCCACGGATCGTGATTGTGAGCAACTTTTGCTCGATTTGCCGGAACTTGGGGGATATTTTGCAGTCCCGCGTACTCTAAACTAACTCCTTATGGCCTTAGTGTTCAGTGAAAGGGAGACAGGTAAAAAAAGCGCACGCTGCGTGTCGAGCTTCTAGGCCGAATTATAGCCCCACTTCATTTTAAGACTGAAAGAGTAGCCGAGACCGTCTTACGCGCATCAAGATTTTGAGCAACGCGGGCTCCATTTGCCGGAAGTTGGGGGATATTTTCCAGTATTTTCCAGTAAACCAACTCCTGATAGACGTCGTTTTCAGTGAAATGGACACAGGTAAAAGGAGAGTACGCTGGGTGTCGTGCTTGTAGGCCAAACTATAGCGCCACTTCATTTTAAGATTGGAAGAGTAGCCGAGAACGCCTTACGCAAATCGTGATTTTGAGCAACTTTGGCTCGATTTGCCAGAACTTGGGGGATATTTTCCAGTCCCGGGGACTCTAAACTAACTCCTGATGGCCTTAGTTTTCAGTGAAATGGACACAGGTAAAAGGAGGGCACGCTGGGTGTGGAGCTTCACGGCCGAAATATAGCCACACTTCATTTTAAGATTAAAAGAGTAGCCAAGACCGCCTTACGCGCATCGTGATTTTGAGCAACTTTGGCTTGATTTGCCGTGACTTGGGGGATATTTTCCAGTCGCGGGGACTCTAAACTAACTCCTGATGAGCTTGGTTTGCAGTGAAATGGACACAGCAAAACTTTTTGAACGCTCACTTTCGAGCTTCTGGGCCGAAATCTAGCCCCACTTAACCTTAACACTGAAAGACTAGCCGAAACCGCTTTCCGCGCATCGTGATTTTTACAAACTTTGGCTCGATTTTGCGGAACTTGGGGGATATTTTTCATTCCCGAAGACTCTAAGCTAACTTCTGATGGCTTTGGTTTCCAGTCCAATGGACACACAAAAACTTTTTGAACGCTGACAATCGAGCTTCTGGACCGAAATATAGCCTCACTTCACTTTAAGACTGCAAGACTAGCCGAGACCGCATTGCGCGCAAGCTGATTTTGACCAAACTTCGGCTCGATTTCCCGGAACTTGCGGGATATTTTTCATTCCCGGGGACTCTAACCTAACTCCTGATGGCCTTGGTTTGCAGTGAAATGGACACAACAAAACTTTTTGAACGCTCTCTTTCGTGCTTCTGGGCCGAAATATAGCCTCACTTAACTTTAAGACTCCTAGAGTAGCCGAGACCACCTTGGGCGCATCGTGATTTTGACCAACTTCGGTTCGATTTCCCGGAAATTGGGGGATATTTTGCAGTCCCGGGCACTCTAAACTAACTCCTGATTGCCTTGGTTTTCAGTGAAATGGACACAACAAAAGTTTTTGAACGCTCCGTTTTGAGCTTCTGGGCCGAAATATAGCGTCACTTCACTTTAAGACTCCTAGAGTAGCCGAGACCGCCTTGCGCGCGTCGTGATTTTGACCAACTTCGGCTCCATTTCCCTGAACTTGGGGGATATTTTCCACTTTCGGAAACTCTAAACTAACTCCTGACGGCCTTGGTTTGTAGTGAAATGGACTTAGGAAAACGTTTTTAACGCTCTCACTTTCGAGCTTCTGGGCCGAAATATAGCCCCACCTCACTTTAAGACTCATAGAGTAGCCGAGACCGCCTTGCGCGCATCGTGATTTTAAGCAACTTCGGCTCGATTTTCCCGAGCTTGAGGGTTATTTTCCAGTCCCGGGGAATCTAAACTGCCTCCTGATGTCCTTAATTTTTAGTGAAATGGACACAGGTAAAAGAAGCCCACGCTCGGTGTCGAGCTTCTTGGCCGAAATATAGCCCCACTTCATTTTAAGACTGAAAAAGTAGCCGAGACCGCCTTACGCGCATCATGATTTTCAGCAACTTTGCCTCGATTTGCCGGAACTTGGGGGATATTTTCCAGTCCCGGGGACTCTAGCCTAACTCTTGATTGCCTTGGTTTGCAGTGAACTTGACACAGAAAAACTTTTTCAACGCTCACTTTCGAGCTTCTGGGTCGTAATATAGCCCCACTTCACTTTAAGACTCTTAGAGTAGGCGACACCGCCTTGCGCGCATCGTAATTTTGACCAATTTCAATTTGTGAAATAGACATAGCAAAACTCTTTTAACGCTCACCTGGAACTTCTCGCCCGAAATATAGCCCCACTTTACTTTAAGAGTCATACAGTAGCCGAGACTGCCTTCCGCGCATCGTGATTTTGACCAACTACGGCTCCATTTCGCGGAACTTGCTAGATATTTTCCAGTTTCGGGGACTCTAAACTAACTCCTGGTTGCCTTCGTTTGCAGTGAAACGGACACAACGAAACTTTTTGAACGCTCACTTTCGAGCTTCTGGGCCGAAATATAGCCTCACTTCACTTTAAGAATCAAAATCACGCATCGTGATTTTGAACAACTTTGGATCGATTTGCCGGAACTTGGGAGATATTTTCCAGTCCCGGGAACTTTAAGGCAACTCCTGATGGCCTTAGTTTTCAGTGAAATAGACACAGGTAAAAGGAGCGCACGCTGGGTGTCGAGCTTCTAGGCCAAACTATATAGCCCCACTTCATTTTAAGACTGAAAGAGTAGCCAAGACCGCTTTACGCGCATCGTGATTTGAAGCAACTTTGGCTTGATTTCCCGTGACTTCGGGGATATTTTCCAGTCCTGGGGACTCTAAACTAACTCCTGATGACCTTAGTTTTCAGTTAAATGGACACAGGCAAACGGAGCGGACGGTCGGTGTCGAGCTTGTAGGCCGAAATATAGCCCCACTTCATTTTAAGACTGAAAAAGTAGCCGAGACCGCCTTCCGCGCATCGTGATTTTAGCAGCTATGGCTCGATTTGCCGGAAGTTGGGGAATATTTTCTAGTCGCAGGGACTCTTAACTAACTCCTGATGGCTTTAGTTCTCAGTGAAAATGGCACAGGTAGAAGGAGCGCACGCTGGTTGTGGAGCTTCTAGCCCGAAATACAGCCCCGCTTTATTTTAAGAATGAAAGAGTAGCCGAGACCGCCTTACGCGCATCGTGATTTTGAGCAACTTTGGCTCGATTTGCCGAAACTTGGGGGATATTTTCCAGTGCCGGGGACTCTAAACTAATTCCTGATCGCCTTAGTTTTCAGTGAAATGGACACAGGCAAAAGCAGCGAAGGCTCGGTTTAGAGCTTCTAGGCTAAGATATAGCCCCACTTCATTTTAAGACTGAAAAAGTACCCGAGACGGCCTTACGCGCATCGTGATTTTCAGAAACTTTGGCTCGATTTGCCGGAACTTGGGAGGTATATTCCGGTCCCGGGGACTGTAAACGGACTCCTGATGGCCTTATTTTTGAGTGAAATGGACACAGGTAAAACGAGCGCACGCTCAGTGTCGAGCTTATACGCCGAAATATAGCCCCACTTTACTTTAAGACTGAAAGAGTAGCTGAGACAGCCTTATGCGCATCGCGATTTTGAGTATTTTTGGCTCGATGAGCCGAAACTAGGGCGATATTTTCCAGTCCGGGGGACCCTACACTAACTCCTGATGGCCTTGGTTTGCAGTGAAATGGACATAGCAAAACTTTTTCATCGCTCACTTTCGAGCTTCTGGGCCGAAATATAGCCCCATTTCACTTTAAGACTCATAGAGTAGCCAAGACCGCCTTGGGCGCATCGTAATTTTGACCAAGTTCGGCTCCATTTCCCGGAACTTGGGGGATATTTTCCGGTCCCGGGTACTCTAAACTCACTCCTGATGGGCTTGGTTTGCTGTGAAATGGACACAACAAAACTTTTTGAACGCTCACTTTCGAGCTTCTTGGCCGAAATATAGCCCCACTTCACTTAAAGACTCTAGAGTAGCCGAGACCGCTTTTCGCGCATCGTGATTTTGACCAACTTCGGCTCAATTTCCGTAAACTTGGGGGATATTTTCCACTTTCGGAAACTCTGAACTAACTCCTGATTGCCTTGGTTTGCAGTAAAATGGACACAGGAAACCTTTTTGAACGCTCACTTTCGTGCTTCTGGGCCGAAACATAGCCCCACCTCACCTTAAGACTCATAGAGTAGCCGAGACCGCCTTGCGCGCATCGTGATTTTGACCAACTTCGGGTCAATTTCCGGAACTTCGGGGATATTTTCCAGTCCCGGGGACTCTACACTAACTCCTGATTGGCTTGGTTTGCAGTGAAATGGACACAGGAAAACTTTCTGAACGCTCACTGTCGAGCTTCTGGGCCGAAATATAGCCCGACTTCACTTTAAGACTGAAAGAGTAGCCGAGACCGCCTTACGCACATCGTGATTTTGACCAACTTCGGCTCGATTTCCCGAAAGTTGAGGGATATTTTCCAGGCCCGGGAACTCTAAACTAACTCCTGACTGGCTTGGTTTGCAGTGAAATGGACACAGAAAAACTTTTTGAACGCTCAGTTTCGAGCTTCTTGGCCGAAATATAGCCCCACTTCACTTTAAGACTGAAAGAGTAGCCGAGATCGCCCTACGCGCATTGTGATTTTGACCAACTTCGGCTCGATTTCCCGGAATTTTGGAGATATTTTCCAAACCCGGGAAATCTAAACTAACTCCTGATGGCCTTGGTTTGCAGTGAAATGGACACAGGTGAAACGACTGCACGCTCACTTTCGAGCTTCAAGGCTGAAATATAGCCCAACTTCACTTTAATACTGAAAGAATATTCGAGACCGCCTTACGCGCATCGTGATCTTCACCAACTTCGGCTCGATTTCCCTGAACTTGGAGGATATTTTCCACGCCCGGGGACTCTAAACTAACTCCTGACGGCCTTGGTTTGCAGTGAAATGGACACAAAAATTTTTTGAACGCTCAGTTTCGAGCTTCTGTGCCGAAATATAGCCCAACTTCACTTTAACACTGAAAGAGTAGGCGACATCGCCTTACGCGCATTGTGATTTTCACCAACTTCGGCTCGATTTCCCGGAACTTTGGAGATATTTTCCAAACCCGGGAACTCTAAACTAACTCCTGATGACCTTGGTTTGCAGTGCAATAGACAACTGTAAAACGATCGTACGGTCACTTTGGAGCTGCTACGCCGAAATATAGCCCCACTTCACCTTAAGACTGAAAGAGTAGCCGAGACCGCCTTACGCGCATCGTGATTTTCACCAACTTCGGCTGGATTTCTCGGGGCTTGGGGCATATTTTCACTCCTGATGGTCTTGGTTGGCAGTGAAATGGACGCAGCAAAACTTTTTGAACGCTCCCTTTCGAGCTTCTGGGCCGAAATATATGAAGTTGGGCCAACTTCACTTTAAAACTGAAAGAGTAGTTGACACCGCCTTAGGCGCATCGTGATTTTGACCAACTTTGGCTCGATTTCCCGGAACTTGGGGGAAATTTTCCAGTCCCGGGGACTCTAAACTAACTCCTAATGGCCTTAGTTTTCACTGAAATGGACACAGGCAAAAGGATCGCATGCTCGGTGTCGTTGTTCTAGTCCGAAATATAGGCCCACTTCATTTTAAGACTCAAAGAGTAGCCGAGACCGCCTCACGCCCATCGTGATTTTGAGCAATTTTGGCTCGATTTGCCGAAACTTGGGAGATATTTTCCAGTCCCAGGATCTATAACCTAACTCCTGATGGCCTTAGTTTTCAGTGAAATGGACACAGGTAAAAGAAGGATACGCTCAGTGTTGAGCTTCTAGGCCGAAATATAGCCCTACTTTATTTTAAGGCTAAAAGAATAGCCGAGACCGCCTTACGCGCATCGTGATTTTCAGCAACTTTGGCTCGATTTGCCGGAACTTAGGGGATATTTTCCAGTCCCGGGGACTCTAAACTATCTCTTGATTGTCTTGGTTTGCAGTGAAATGGACACAGGAAAACTTTTTGAACGCTCCCTTTCGACCTTCTGGGCTGATATATAGCCCACTTCACTTTAAGACTTCTGCCTTCTGTGCATCGTGATTTTGACCAATTTCGGCTCGATTTCCCAGAACTTGGGGGATATTTTCCAGTCCCGGGGACTCTAAACTAACTCCTGATTGCCTTGGCTTACAGTGAAAGAGACACTGGAAAAGATTTTGAACCCTCCTTTTTGAGGTTTATGGCCAAAATATAGCCTCACTTCACGTTAAGACTGATAGAGTAGCCGAGAGCGCTTTGCGCGCATCGTGATTTTGGCCACTTCGGCTCGATTTGCCGAAACTTAAGGGATAGTTTTCAGTCCCGTGAACTCTAAACTAACTCCTGATTGCCTTGGTTTGCACTGAAATGGACACAGCAAAAGTTTTTGAACGCTCACTATCGAGCGTCTTGGCCGAAATATACTAAAACTTCACTTTAAGACTGAAAGACTAGCCAAAACCGCCTTGCGCGCATGGTGATTTTGCTTAACTTCGGCTCGATTTCCCGGAACTTGGGGGATATTTTTTTGTTCCGGGGACTCTAAACTAACTCCTGATGTCCTTAGTTCTCAGTAAAATGCACACAGCAAAACTTTTTGAACGCTCCTTTTCGAGCTTCTTGGGCCGAAATTTAGCCCCACTTCACTTTAAGACTCCTAGAGTAGCCGAGACCGCCTTACGCGCATCGTGATTTTCACCAACTTTCGCTTGATATGCGCGAACTCGGGTAATATTTTCCAGTCCCGGGGACTCTAAAATAACTCTTGATTGCCTTAGATTTCAGTGAAATGTACACATGTAAAAGGAGCGCACGCTCGGTGTCAAGCTTCTAGGCCAAAATATAGCCCTACTTTATTTTAACACAGAATTAGTAGCCGAGACCGCCTGACGCGCATCGTGATTTTCAGCAACTTTGGCTCGATTTGCCGGAACTTGGGGGATATTTTCCAGTCCTGCGGACTCTAAACTAAGTCGTAATAGCGTTAGTTTTCAGTGAAAAGGACACAGATAAAAGGAGCGCACGCTGGGTGTCGAGCTTCTAGGCCGAATTATAGCCCCACTTCATTTTAAGACTGAAAGAGTCGCCGAGACCGCCTTACGCGCATCAAGATTTTGAGCAACTTTGGCTCCATTTGCCGGAAGTCGGGGGATATTTTCCCGTCGCGGGAACTTTAAACCAACTCCTGATGGTCTTAGTTTTCAGTAAAATAGACAAGGTAAAAGGAGCGCACGCTGGGTACCGAAATTGTAGGCCAAACTATAGCCCCACTTCATTTTAAGACTGAAAGAGTAGCCGAGACCGCCTTACGCGCATCGTGATTTTGAGCAACTTTGGCTTGATTTGCCGTGACTTGGGAGATATTTTCCAGTCCCGGAGACTCTGAACTAATTCTTGATGGCCTAAGTTTTCACTGAAATGGACACAGGTAAAAGGAGCGCACGCTGGGTGTCGAGCTTCTAGGCCGAAATATAGCCCCACTTAATTCATTTTAAGACTAAAAGAGTAGCCGAGACTGCCTTATGCGCATCGTGATTTTCAGCAAATTTGGCTCAATTTGCCGGAACTTGGGGGTTATTTTACAGTCCTGGGCACTCTAAACTAACTCTTGATGGCCTTGGTTTGCAGTGAAATGGACACAGCAAAACTTTTTCAACGCTCACTTTCGAACTTCTGGGCCGAAATATAGCCCCACTTTACTTTAAGACACAAAGACTAGCCCAGACGGCCTTGCGCGCATCGTGATTTTGACCAACTTCGGCTCGATTTCCCTGAACTTGGGGCATATTTTCGAGTCCCAGGGACTCTAAACAAAATGGTGATGGCCTTGGTTTACAGTCAATTGGACACAGCAAAACGTTTGAACGCTCGGTCTCCAGCTTCAAGGCCGAAAGATAGCCCCACTTCCCTTTAAGACTCATAGAGTTGCGAAAACCGCCCTGTGCGCATCGTGATTCTGACCAACTTCGGCTCGACTTTCTGGAACTTGGGAGTTATTTTCCAGTTCCGTGGACTCTAAACTAACACCTGCTGGCCTTGGTTTGCAGTGAAATGGACACAGCAAAACTTTTTGAACGCTCAGTTTCGAGCTTCTGAGCCGAAATATAGCCTAACCTTATTGTAAGACTCATAGAGTAGCCGAGACCGCCTTACGCGCATCGTGATGTTGACCAACATTAGCTTGATTTCCCGGAAGTTGGGTGATATTTTCCAGTCCCAGGGACTCTAAACTAACTCCTGAAGGCCTTGGTTTGTAGTGAAATGGACACAGCAAAACTTTTTCAACGCTCACTTACGAGCTTCTGGACCGAAATATAGCCCCACGTCACTTTAAGACTGAATGACTAGCCGAGACCGCCTTGCGCGCATCATGATTTTGACCAACTTCAGCTCGATTTCCAAGAACTTGGGGGATATTTTCCAGTCCTGAGGACTCTAAACTAACTCCTGATGCCCTTGGTTTGCAGTGAAATTGACACAGCAAAACTTTTTGAACGCTCGCTTTCGAGCTTCTGGGCCGAAATATAGCCCCACTTCACTTTAAGACTCATAGAGTAGCCGAGATCGCCTTCCGCGCATCGTTATTTTGAGCAACTTTTGCTCGATTTCCCGGAACTTGGGGAATATTTTCCACTACCGGGGACTCTAAACTAACTCCTGATGGGCTTGGTTTGCAGTGAAATGGACAGAGAAAACTTTTTGAATGCTCACTTTAGAGCTTCTGGGCCGACATATAGCCCCACTTCACCTTAAGACTGAAAGACTAGCCGAGACCGCCTTACACGCATCGTGATTTTGAGCAACTTCCGCTCGATTTCCCGGAACTTGCGGGATATTTTACAGTCCTGACAACTCTAAACTAATTCCTGATGGCCTTGGTTTGCAGTGAAATGGACACAGCAAAACTTTTTGAACGCTCGCTTTCGAGCTTCTGGGCCAAAATATAGCCCCACTTCACCTTAAGACTAAAAGAGTAGCCGAGACCGTCTTCCGCGCATCGTTATTTTGAGCAACTTTTGCTCAATATCCCGGAACTTGGGGAATATTTTCCACTACCGGGGGCTCTAAGCTAACTCCTGATGGCCTTGGTTTGGAGTGAAATTGACACAGCAAAATTCTATGAACGCTCACTTTCAAGCTTCTTGGCCGAAATATAGGCCCACTCTACTTTAAGACCCATAGAGTAGGCGAGACCGTTTTACGGGCATCGTGATTTTGACAAACTTCGGCTCGATTTCCGGGAATTTGGGGGATATTTTCCAGTCGCGGGCACTCTAAGCTAACTCCTGATGGCCTTGGTTTGGAGTGAAATTGACACAGCAAAACTTTTTGAACGCTCGCTTTCAAGCTTCTTGGCCGAAATATAGCCCCACTTCACTTTAAAACTCATAGAGTAGCGGAGACCACTTTGCGCGCATCGTGACTTTGACCAACTTCGGCTCGCTTTCCCGGAACTTGGGGGATATTTTCCAGTCCCGGGGACTCTAAACTAACTGATGATGCCCTTGGTTTCCAATGCAATGGTTACAGAAAATTTTTTTCAACGGTCACTTTAGTTTCTGGGCCGAAATATAGCGCCACTTCACTTTAACACTGCAAGACTAGCCGAGACCACCTTGCGCGCATCGTGATTTAGATCAACTGCGGCTCCATTGACCTAAACTTGGGGGATATTTTCCAGTCCTGGAGACTCTCAATACACTCCTTATGGCCTTGGTTGGCAGTAAGATGGACACAGCAAAACTTTTTGAACGCTCACTTTTGACCTTCTGGGCCGAAATATAGCCCCACTTCAATTTAAGACTCATTGAGTAGCCAAGACCGCCTTACGGGCATCGTGATTTTGACCATTTTCGGCTCGATTTCCCGGAACTTGGGGGATATATTCCAGTGCCGGGGACTCTAAACTAACTCCTGATGTGCTTGGTTTGAAGTGAAATGGACACAGCAAAACTGTTTGAATGTTAACTTTTGAGCTTCTGGGCCGAAATATATCCCCACTCTATTTTAACACTCATAGAGTAGCCGAGACCGCCTTCCACGCATCGTGATTTTGACCAACTTCGGCTCGATTTCCAGGAACTTAGGAGATATTTTCTAGTACCGGGGACTCTAAACTAACTGCAGATGGCTTTCGTTTGCAGTGAAATGGACAGAGCAAAATCTGTTGAACATTCCGTTTCGAGCTTCTGGGCCGAAATATAGCCGAGACTTCATTGCCCGCATTGTGATTTTGTTCATATTCGGCTCCATTTCTCGGAAATTGGGGGATATTTTCCAGTCCTGGGGACTCTAAACTAACTCCTGATGGGCTTAGTTTTCAGTGAAATGGACACAGGCAAAAGGAGCGCACGCTCGGTGTCGAGCTTCTAGGCCGAACTGTAGCCCCACTTCGTTTTAAGACTGAAAGAGTAGCTGAGACCGCCTTACGCGCATCGTGATCTTGAGGTACTTTGGCTCGATTTGCTGGAACTTGGGGGATATTTTCCGGTGCGAGGGACTCTAAACTAACTCCTGATGGCCTTAGTTTTCAGTGAAATGGACACAGGCAAAAGGAGCGCACGCTTGGTGTCGAGCTTCTAGGCCAAAAAATATAGCCCGACTTCATTTTAAGACTTAAAGAATAGCCGAGACCACCTTTCGCGCATCGTGATTTTGAGCAACTTTGGCCCGATTTGTTGCAACTTGGGGGATAGTTTCCAGTCGCGGGGACTCTAACCTAACTCCTGATGGCCTTACTTTTCAGTTAAATTGACACAGCCAAAAGGAGCGCACGCTCGGTGTCGAGCTTCTAGGCCAAATTATAGCCCCACTTCATTTTAAGACTGAAAGAGTAGCCGAGACCACCTTACGCCCATCGTGATTTTGAACAACTTTGGCTCGATTTGCCGGAACTTGGGGAATATTATCCCGACCCGAGGAGTCCACACTAACTCCTGAATGCCTTAGTTTTCAGTGAAATGTACACAGACAAAAGGAGCGCACGCTCGGTGTAGAGCTTCTGGGTCGAAATATAGCCCCACTTCATTTTAAGACTGAAAGAGTAGCCGAGACCGCCTTACGCGCACCGTGATTTTGAGCAACTTTAGCTCGATTTACTGGAAATTGGGGGATATGTTCCAGTGCCGGGGACTCTAAACTAACTGCTGATGGCTTTAGTCTTTAGTGAAATGGACACAGGTAAGACGAGTGCACGCTTGGTGTCGAGCTTCTAGGCCGAAATATAGCCCCACTTCATTTTAAGACTGAAAGAGTAGCCGAGACCCCCTTACGCGCATCGTGATTTTGAGCAACTTTGGCTTTATTTGCGGAACTTGGGGGATATTTTCCAGTCCCAGGGACTCTAAAGTAACTCCTGACGACCTTAGTTTTCAGTGAAATGGACACAGGCAAAAGTAGCGCAGGCTCGGTGTCTAGCTTGTAGGCCGAAATATAGCCCTGCTTCATTTTAAGACTGAAAAAGTAGCCGAGACCGCCTTACGGGCATCGTGATTTTTGCAGCTTTGGCTCCATTTGCCGAAACTTGGGGGATATTTTCCAGTGGCGGGGACTCTAAACTAACTCCTGATGGCCTTAGTTCTCAGTGAAATGGACACAGGTAAAAGGAGCGCACGCTGGGTGTCGAGCTTCTAGGCCGAAATATAGCCCCACTCTATTTTGAGACTGGAAGAGTAGCTGAGACCGCCTTACGCGCATCGTGATTTTGAGCAACTTTGGCTTGATTAGCTGAAACTAGGGGGATATTTTCCAGTCCGGGGGACTCTAAACTAACTCCTGATGGGCTTAGTTCTCAGTGAAATAAACAGAGGTAAACGGAGCGCGCGCTCGGTGTCGAGCTTCTAAGCCCAAATATAGACGCCTTCTTTTTAAGACTGAAAGAGTAGCCGACACCGCCTTACGCGCATAGTGATTTTCCGCAACTTTGGCTCGATTTGCCGGAACTTGGGGGATATTTTCCAGTCCCGGAAACTCTAAACTAAATCCTGATGGACTTACTTCTCAGTGAAATGGACACCGGTAAAAGGAGCGCACGCTCGGTGTCGAGCTTTTAGGCCGAAATATAGCCACACTTTATTTTAAGACAGAAAGAGTAGCCGAAACCGCCTTGAGCGCATCGTGATTTTGACCAACTTCAGCTCAATTTCTTGGAACTTGGGGGATATTTTCCAGTCCCGGGTACTCTAAACTAACTCCTGATGGGCTTGGTTTGCAGTGAAATGGACACAGTAAAACTTTTTGAACGCTCATTTTCGAGCTTCTGGGCAGAAATCTAGCCCCACTTAACCTCAAGACTGAAGACTAGCCGAGACCGCCTTGCGCGCATCAGGATTTTGACCAACTTCGGCTCGATTTCCCGGAACTTCGGGGATATTTTTTAGTCCCGGCGACTCTAAAGTAACTCCTGGTGGCCTTGGTTTGCAGTGAAATGGACACAGCAAAACGTTTTAAACGCTCACTTTCGATCTTCTGGGTCGAAATATAGCCCCACTTCACTTTAAGACTGAAACGCTAGCCGAGACCGCCTTGCGCGCATTGTGATTTTGACCAACTTCGGCTCGATTTCCCGCAATCTGGGGGATATTTTCCAGTCCCGAGGACTCTAAACTAACTTCTGATTGCCTTGGTTTGCAGTGAAATGGACATTGGAAAACGTTTTGAACGCTCACTTTCGAGCTTCTGGGCCGAAATCTAGCCCCACTTAACCTTAAGACTGAAAGACTAGCCGAGACCGCCTTGCGCGCATTGGGATTTTTACAAACTTTGGCTCGATTTTGCGGAACTTGGGGGATGTTTTTCATTCCCGGGGACTCTAAACAAACTCCTGATTGCCTTGGTTTGCAGTGAAATGGACACAGCAAAACTTTTTCATCACTCACTTTCGAGCTTCTTGGCCGAAATATAGCCCCACTTCACTTTAAGACTGAAAGAGTAGCCGAGATCCCCTTACGCGGAATGTGATTTCCCGGAATTTTGGAGATATTTTCCAAACCCGGGAACTCTAAACTAACTCCTGATGACCTTGGTTTGCAGTGAAATGGACACAGGTAAAACGACTGAGCGCTCACTTTCGAGCTTCTAGGCCGAAATATAGCCCAACTTCACTTTAACACTGAAAAAGTAGCCGAGACCGCTTTACGCGCATCGTGATTTTGACCAACTTCGGCTGGATTTCCCGGAGCTTGGGGCATATTTTCACTCCTCATGGCCTTGGTTTGCAGTGAAATGGACACAGCAAAACCTTTTGAACGATTACTTTCGAGCTTCTGACCGAAATATAGCCCAACTTCACTTTAAAACTGAAAGAGTAGTTGACACCGCCTTACACGCATCGTGATTTTGACCAACTTTGGCTCGAATTCCCGGAACTTGGGGGATATTTTCCAGTCCCGGGGACTCTAAACTAACTCCTAATGGCCTTAGTTTTCACTGAAATGGACACAGGCAAAAGGATCGCATGCTCGGTGTCGTTGTTCTAGTCCGAAATATAGGCCCACTTCATTTTAAGACTCAAAGAGTAGCCGAGACCGCCTCACGCCCATCGTGATTTTGAGCAATTTTGGCTCGATTTGCCGAAACTTGGGAGATATTTTCCAGTCCCAGGGACTCTAACCTAACTCCTGATGGCCTTAGTTTTCAGTGAAATGGACACAGGTAAAAGAAGGATACGCTCGGTGTTGAGCTTCTAGGCCGAAATATAGCCCTACTTCATTTTAAGACTAAAAGAATAGCCGAGACTGCCTGACGCGCATCGTGATTTTGGGCAACTTTGGCTCGATTTGCCGGACATTGAGGGATATTTTCCAGTCCCAGGGACTCTAAACTAACTCCGGATGGGCTTAGTTTTCAGTGAAATGGACACAGGTAAAAGAAGCGCTTCCTCGGTGTCGAGCTTCTAGGCCGAAATATAGCCCCACTTCATTTTAAGACTGAAAGAGTAGCCGAGACCGCCTTACGCGCATCGTGACTCTCAGCAACTTTGGCTTGATTTGCCGGAACTTAAGGGGATATTTTCCAGTCCCAGGGACTCTTAATTAACCCTTGATGGCCTTAGTTTTCAGTGAAATGGACACAGGTAAAAGAAGCGCACGCTGCGTGTCGAGGGTCTAGGCCGAAATATAGCCCCACTTTATTTTAAGACTGAAAGAGTAGCCGAGAGCGCCTTACGCGCAGCGTGATTTTCAGCAACTTTGGCTCGAATTGCCGGAACTTGAATGATATTTTCCAGTGCCGGGGACTCTAAACTAACTCCTGATGGCCTTAGTTTTTAGTGAAATGCACACAGGTAAAAGTAGCTTACGCTGGGTTTGAAGCTTCTAGACCGAAATATTGCCCCACTTCATTTCAATACTAAAAGAGTAGCCGAGACCGCCTTACGCGCATCGTCATTTTGAGCATCTTTGGCCCGAATTGCCGGAACTTGAGGGACTTTTTCCAGTCCCGGGTACTCTAAACTAACTCCAGATGGCCTTAGTTTTCACTGAAATGGACACACGTAAAAGTAGCGCACACTGGGTGTCGAGCTTCTAGGTCCAAATATAGCCCCACCTCACTTTAAGACTCATAGAGTAGCCGTGCCGCCTTGGGCGGATCGTGATTTTCACCAAATTGAGCTCTATTTCCCGGAACTTGGGGAATATTTTCCAGTCCCGGGGACTCTAAACTAACTCCTAATTCCGTTTCCTTCTAAGATTTCCCTTTTGAACGATCACTCTTGCCAATTCAAATATTGACAAATGCATTGGCTGCAACCGAATGTCAGGTCTCATTAGAAATTTTAAATGTTGAGCTTAGGAACGTGTTGGAATTAACGAGCAGAACAAGACATCACGTCTTTATACGCACTAGACCCAGTTAAAAACAAGTCTCAGAAATGATATCAAAACTGCTAAATCCCAGTAGTTCGATATAACAGTTTTTATGTCAAACTACAGCGATTGAACAGTTTTTAAAACGTGTCTAAGAGCTTTTTTGTAAATTCGTCTAGGTCTGTTCTCCTCGAATGTCAGGTTCAGTTGAGATACTGGTGACTCTCCTAGTATCTGATACAGCCCTGGCCTTTCCCTAGGCTGGGTTTCTAGCAACAACTTCCCTCTCAGGAGAGAACTAATGGTTCCAAGAAGGTAAAACCGGGAGGGTATTCAGAGAACCTATGTGGGGAAGTGCGGTGCGTTTGTTGAAGCTGCTACCGGCCTAATTCAGAACAAAACATGTGATTTCGGAGGTGACTCTAAAATGGATATCTTATTTAAACTCTTTATATCTAAGGATAGGTACACGCTGTTAGAACTCTTTCCGTCACGTGATTTTTTCAGCCAATACTTCCCTCTGAGGAAAGGACTAATTGTTCCAAGTTGTAGCAGACAAACCCGGGGACTCCCCGAGATTAGGTGGGGATGTGCAGTGCGTTCCTTGAAACCCTTACCCTAATTCAGACCAAAGTATAGTGACTTTCGATTCCCTTTTTCAGACCTGGGGCCCTTTTCTCGAAACCCCAGGAAACTCTGTTCCGACCCGTAAAGCCATAGCAAAATCTCGAACCTAACGATTACAGAGCTGTTTTATTCACATATTCTTAATATGAAGAGAGGTTCCCTTCATATAAGAAGTTTCAGGCGTATAAACTTCTCCGTTTTTAGATACACATGAACTAAAAATGGCTTTACGGGCCCTAAAACTGATACCCCTAAAACTGATACCCTATTTCAGCTCTCTATATCTGGACTTGTTCAACCAGGAATGCCTTCAACTGAGACTGCTTATATATGGTAGTTCCCTGAACTTGCGGCAAACAGAATAATTTTGAACAGTAAAATTTAGAATATAGGTAACTTATTTGAGTTTAGATCTATCGTCAATTGATTTACTCTTTTAAGCAACCTGCACGAAATTGTATCAGAGTTCTATGATCTTGATGTGGGCACTGTGGAGAGGATTGAGATAAGACCAAGAAGAGTCAAAAACAGCTTTTTCGGAAGTGATACCTGGAACCTTAACGAGGTAGGTAGGAAAATGGTAAAGTCTGCATACGAGCCAAGTGGCCCATCAGGCCGGAGCTTATCCTGGTTTCAGCAGCATGAAGTGACCAGGAGTATTTCTAATCCCCCCTGGATGGGATGCTAGTCCATCGCAAGGTTCCGTGAGAGTAAAGTGTCTTGCCCAAGAAAATAACACAATGTCCCGGCCAGGGACAGAGGAACAGCAGTGTACGACTGCTTTTATTATTATTAAATTCCATTCCACACACGACATATAATACTTATTATAAAATACATTTAGTACAATGCATTGCTCAGTTATATATCATTACTTTGTTTCCATGCGTTTACTAATTTATGAATGACACATAAATTACCTACAATACATTACTTTCTCACTTACCTACCTACCTATCTACCTGCCTACTTACTTCATTTATGCTTGCTCGCTTACGTTTGCCACCGGTGGGCGAAAGACTGGTTTATATTGACAAACAAGCGGAAAAGATGCGCATGTTTAGACCTGGTATCTGCAGTAAGAGTAATACAATAAGTAGCTCTAAACTAGCCATTAATTTTGTGTCACTCAAATGCTCAGAACATGTCACTTAAAGAATATTTGGTGTGTTTTTGTATCAGGTAAAGGTTACAAAGGGAGACGAAACGCGAACTGCAGTGTTCAAGGAAACTATTCCAGTATGGCCCTCCGACATCCGCTGGTATTCTGGTACGTCCTGACGCCAAAACAACAGCTGGAAAATATTATTTGTTCTAGAAATCTAATGCCCATGTGTACTCTTAAAACTAGACCTTATTCAAGCTAAAACTTTCCAATGCACCCATAGTAGTCTAATTGGTAAGTAATTGGTTTGGTTTTGGTTTTAGGACACTCAATTGAAAACCACTCTATGCTCAAGGTTTCCTAGTACCGTATGATAATTTTCTGAACTCTATTATTAGTATAGGAAATCGTATGAAAGCGAGTGCAATTAAGGACTACACCACGAGTAATAGTTAAAAAATTGTACGATTGCTCATTCCTGGCTTATTTATTATACGCCTACCCGCTATATATTATGCATTGTATTGGATTTACTTTTAAGTGTGATTATGCATTTGATATATTTTATCCACTTTAACTGGTAGGTTACTTAGATACTAGTTAGTTACACATGACCCCTCAAGCAGGTAATGCTTTTAATCTTATCGTATTTAAATAAAGGATTTTACTAACTTACTAACCTCCTCCCCCGAAAGTTGACGCTCACGCGTTCCGCCGTCTCTTCTCGCGGAGGAACGTAGACCAGACTCGAGAGAGCGGCGGAAATCGAGCCTTCATCAGAGAAGGCAGAATAATTCTCCTGTTCATGCTCTCTTGACCGCACTGAGTAATAATAGTGGTATATGGCCATTATGATATTAAAGTGTAACACAATCAGCTTTATGAAGTCAATTTAATAAACTTATCTCGTATTTTGCTTTGCAGCTAGAGCCTGGCTTAATCCATACGGTAAGTAGAATGAGAATGACGCAAAAAAGTATGAATAAATTTAAATATGATGAAAGAAATTAGTGAGATAAAGTTAAGAAACCATTCTAATGAGGGTGTTTAGAGCTACTTAGAAGCCGCTGCGTTCAGAACCACTGTGTTTTGGCCTTGCACCTGAAATTCTCAGTCGAAAGCTTTCAATCGTCAACGGCTTAAAACTGTATATATTGTATTAACTTCGGTGATTTACAAGGATTTCCGGCCCTGAGAAAAGCCGAAATTGAACACGTGTGTAAACCTACGATAATTTAACTGTAATGATATCAATGACGTGATGTTTGATATCAAGGCATGCTTGACCCTTTCACTGTCCTTAAATTTGTTGGTGTTAATCGAAACATCTTCAGATGTTCCTCGAAAGTCTTCTGCAACTTCGGTAATCTTCGGAAATTTTCGGAAAATGTCTTCGGAAACGTGCGTGGGCTTAGGAATCATTTGGAGAAAATTTTCGGAAACTGGTCGGAAATCTTCTAAAAATCGTCAAAAACGTCGTTATTTTTACGTTTATATAATAAACAAAGTAATACATGGTTGCTTGTGGATATGGAATTTCTATTCTCGTGTTCAACTTTATGTCTCACGAGTGAGTGCAGCTCTCTCGTGAGATATCGAGGTGAACACTTGAAGTTCCTTATCTACGATTACCCATGCATATATGTACGTATTATTCTAGAAAAGATGCATGTGGAGCCTGTCTTATTTCATTGCATGCTCCTTTCATGTTCATTCTGTTTATTTCAACAGTTTCCTACTCGGTCAAAGTTTACGGATCGGACACAGAGACTAAAAATATCTTGTCACTGGCTGTTGTGATTGAAGGAGAAGATAACACAGAAACTAAATTCAAATACTTGACCAACAAAGCGACAGAGAGGTATGAAATGTTCATCATGTCTTCAGCCGAAATGGCGGGCCCCGGTCGGGGGGCTGGAGGGGGGGGGGGGGCTGTTATAGCTTAGCATGTTGAATAAATTGATCAATGTTTATCCTGGCAGCTGGAAACACAATACGTTTGGAATCAGAGAGAACTGATACCTTTTATAGGTGAAGAAGGGGGAGACGGCATGGCCGAGTGGTTTGAGCGCTCTGACCACTAAGCTGGATTTGTTTTTCAGTAGACCCTAGTTCAACTCTTCGGCAACGCTTGTAAATAGCCAAATGTTCTGCTTCCTTCCAGTTGGGATTTTCAACTATGTTATGTTCATTTGCATTATTTGTTTCATCATTTGGTTTCTTTGGTCCTGAAAAGCCCCATCGGGGAAGTAGTCAATTAATTAATTAATTTATTTATTTATTTATTTATTTATTTATTTATTATCTATTTATTGATGTAAAAAGAATTCCAGCAGCGCCCACAAAATGCGATTCTGGTCCTCTTTCTCGTCCCCAGTGCCTCCGTTTCTTTTGGTCATGTGGTCGACAATTTTAAAACGAGTAGCACTGGGATCAAGAACTGGGACTACCGATGATAGCTCTCGTCAAATTTATCTCCCCTACGGTTACAGGGAGGAAAAATCTATAAAAATCGGTTCTTATCGCCAATTTTCTCTTGTTTACTCCCTTTAGTAACCAACTCGTCATCAAAGGTAGTTTCAGGGACATTAACGTGGGTATTATGGAATGGATTCGGGTAAGAACAGCGACAAGAGTTGATTGGACTCTTAAAGAGGTACAGTCATATTTCCGGTAAAAGTATCTTTAGTGATGTAGTTCAAAAAGTTCAGGCACTGGCACTTGAAGTAATTTGCCTCTACAAAGGTTGCTTAGAGCGGTTTTCAATTGTGTGTTGTAAAACCAAAACCGATGACATCCCTCTGACTAACCATGAAGGAGGTAGACAGTCCAGTTAACCAATCAACACTCGAAGCAAATGCATGAAGTCGGCCCGAAGCGCGGGAAAATCTGCGCGAACGAGTTGTACAGGCCTGCAAATGATCTCGGGACTGCAAATCATCCCCAAATTGTACCGCAAAAGATCCCCCGGACCAGAAATTGTCGCTTCGCTATTTTAAGCCAATTACTCATTTAGCGTGGTAATTTAAAACCAAAGAAAATGGCCCGCTGCATGATGTACTAGCACTAAACTGAAACTTTACTCTTGCCTCTACCCCGTTTTATTGATTCCAAGGGTCGCCGAGTAACATTTGTTTTGCTTGTGTATCAGGTAAAGGTTACAAAGGGAAAGGAGACAGTAACTGCAGTGTTCAATGAAAAGAGTACCGCATTTAATCTAAATAATTATCGAGGTAGGTCAGATCAGCTGACTTGAAACTAGTCAAAATAGTATTTACTTTTTGTTTTTGTTGTCAGAAGTGTTTTAGCTCTCGTAAGCTTGTAATATTTTTTTCTTTGCTAGCAGCTGTTATTGTTTTGAGGCTAGGGGCATTGTTTCTGTTGTTTTGTCTATTGTCCTCTCAAAGGGTATCAAGCCATTCGTATGAGACCTTGCGAGAGCTACCAGCCGACCCCTTGTTGTTGGCTCCCTAGACTCAAGTTGTTATGGGAACACGCTTCACTTCTCGAATACAGCCAATTTGGGTTTTAATTTTCCTAGCTAGCGGTCCGAATTACCATGAAAGTATTGATCAAAAAAAATTATGACAACACTTCGAAGATAGAATTGATATTCCTACTTAATTCAAGTCCTATTTTTTCTTTTGATTTCCACTGTGTATTGGTTTCGCGTTTTTCATCTATCTGTAGGAAATTTGGTGGCCAAAGATAAATTTTATAACATTAACTGAGTAAATAAAGCAGTATCGGACTAATAATAGTTTCAAGGAAAGTTGGCTGTATAATGCTGTAAGCTGATTAAAGTTGGAACTAATAGAGAGAGTTATTGATTATCAGTTAAAATGATTTTGCATTTTGTTTTGCAGCTAGGGCACAGGCGTCTAGCCCACCGTCTGGGTCATAACGGTCAGCGGAATGGGAACGGAGCACAAATAGCATGCGCATAATCTGCAATGAGAGGAAACGAGTGAAAAAAAATAAATAAAAGATTTATGACTGAAGTTTCTTTTACGACTTATTCAAGTCCAGTTCTTAAGTTTCACGGATTCCCAGACGGTTACAGTGAAATCGTTATTTCTCAGTTAGTTTGAAACTTGCTCGGTATAAGAAGGGACTTTAGATATCTTGAGCGCTTACCATGTGTGTAGAAAACCAGCAAACAAAATGAGAAGGGATGAGTGTGTACCATTTGACAACATTTGAAAACCTTTCATTGGAAAGAACATTCTCGACTCCATAGCTACTCTCTTTTGCGCATACCTGATGGCTTCGTGTCTTATATACCTAGTCCAGAACGCGAAGGTCTGGGGGGGGGGGGGGGGGGGAATGGTGGAAAGGACTGTTTCCATTTCCCAGTTTCCCACCGAAACGACTGCGTATTTCCCGGCGGGCTGAAGTTGTCTTCCAATTCACTACAGAATCTCCTGCTGCCAATTCCCCCGCTAGAAGTACACTACCAATTTGTTTCCCTTTTGATTTTATACAACTGCTGCAATCACTAGCTTTCTAACCCCGCACGCAACCGGAAAATATCATTTGCGCACTTGCAGAACTAAACAACACAAATGTAATATGGTTTACGTATCAAGACTTACTTAGAAGCACGCATAACTATGGATTTTCACACGCTAATAACTTTTTAGGAATGCTTTCGCTATTTTCCAAACAATATAACATGCTTTTCGAACGCATATTTCATCTCTTGGTATTAGAACCCTGTCTCTTAAACATTGGATGGAAATATAATCCCTAACATGTGAGTCATGGCTCATAAACGTAGTGCCAACTTGCCACGACGTCTAATATTTGGGTCCAATAACTTGTTATGTAGTGCCTTGGTAGTTTTTGGCTGATATCAAAAGATACCACAGTCGCCAAAACCTTCATCTCTCGCTAATAGAATCACGTCTCTTTCACGGGTCGAAAGAGAGCATGATGTCAAACTTTGGATAGGTATTACTTATATTCCACCATCTTGAAACTAGATTCAACCTTTGGGATCTAATATCTTTTACTGTAGGACCTTGCCAACAGTAGTCCATCTTGATATTCAGCCCACAAAAAAGACCAAGGTACAACAGAAAACGTTATTAGACTCGAAAAAGTGGACATAGTTTTAAGACAAGAATTGGTTGGAAGCTGCCGGGAGGTTGGTGAAAAAATGCTGAGAAACTTGGAGTGATAAATTACAACATGGCTTTTAACATAGTATTCAGTCTCGGACCACTCCAAGATTATGTAATCTACTGCTCATATGGTGTTTGTAAGCTTAGACAACCCCTGTGTTGTTAAATATAGAGACTGAGGGGTCACAAAGCCACCGCGCCCTAAAGGTAATATTACAAAAAAAACAAATATTTGCTCCTTCCCTGGTCCCCACGGCTCCACTTCCTTAAATCCACGGTCTTTTTCAGTCTCGCATGGAATGTAAACAAAGTACCTGGAAAGAGTGTGACTTTTCCGTCCAAGTACTTTTAAAGTGTATGCCAGCGAATTGTACATTGTGGACCTTACAACCCGTTCTGCCTTTTTATTAGTCCGTCAAGCGAGAAGGGACAGAAATAAAACGCATGTGATGACATAAGGCGTGCGCGAAAACACAACCTTTGGCATGTAATATCTTTTACTATAGGACCTTGCCAACAGTAGTCCATCTTGATATTCAGCCCGCAAAAAAGACCAAGGTACAACACAAAACGTTATTAGACTCGAAAAAGTGGACATAGTTTTAAGACAAGAATTGGTTAGAAATTGCCTAGAGGTTGGAGAAAAAGCGCTGGGAAACTTGGAGTATTAAATTAGAACATGGCTTTTAACACAGTATTCAGTCTCGGACCACTTCAAGATTGTGTAATCTACCGCTCAAATGGTGTTTGTAAGCTTAGAAAACCCTCAGTCCTGTTAAATATAGAGACTGAGGGGTCACAAAGCCACCGCGCCGTTAAGGTAATATTACCACAAAAATAAATATTTGCTCTTACCCTGGTCCCCAGGGCTCCACCTCCTTAAATCCCCGGTCCTTTTTAGTCTCGCGTGGACTATAAACAAAACACTTGGGAAGAGTATGACTTTTCCGTCCAAGTACTTTAAAAGTGTATGCCAGCGAATTGGACATTGTGGACCTCACAACCCGTTCTGCCTTTTTATTAGGTCGTCAAGCGAGAAGGGACAGAAATAAAACGCATGTGATGACATAAGGCGTACGCAAGAACACGAGCGGCCGAGACGCGCCCGCATAATGTGACGGACGTTTAGCCGGTCGCATCATACAGCAGATGGTTTCAGGGGCAAAGCACTAGCGCGCGCTCCGTGTTCGTGTATCGCGCTTTGAGTATCGGAGCTCTGCCCCGCTAAACCACCTGCTGCAGGCTACAGGAGAACCTTATGAGAGCAGCAAGACTTGTTTGTCCACAGCCATTTCTTCTTTTCTCTTTCTAAGTTAGCGCGAGTTCCATTTCCCGAACAACGCCGACTGGTAATCGAGCCTAGGCGATGAGATAACGACTACAAAATCGAGAGAAAAAAAAATTGTCTGAAAAAAATGCACCGTGGACTCGATGGAGGTTTATTGTGTTACAAAGTGAAGAGGGAGGCTTATGATCGTAAGGAATTTTGCGTTCAAAAATTTTTGGTATCCCTTTACGCAGTCTACGAGTAGCGTGGTTAAGGTTATACGCAGGCCACCCCTTACGTACACTCCCCGTGAGCGGACACCTTGTCCAGAAACACCTCAGGTTTTATTTCCCATGAGCCGAACCCTCTGCCAGGTGGGTCTTTTTCAAGTCCTAAAAGCGTACGCTAAACGGAAGATTTGTCTAACTCCGTAAACACGTTACATTATACTGTGATTAAACACAAGGAAGTTCTACAGAAGTCTTTAAAGCATGTTCTAACGACATATAAAATAAGCCCGTAAATAAGGGGACGTTATTTCTGCGTGTTTGGGAGGTGTGGGAGGAAGAGTTTCTTTTTTTTTTTTTTTTCACCTATCAGGTACTTTTCCCCTGCGAGACATGACAGAAAATCTAGCGATATAGCTCACATAAATGCAGAATTTTGAACATTTCACGTTGTGGCTTTTGCAGAGGACAAATTGCTAACCTGTATAGAAATGCGCCAAGGTTTATCACTGAGTTGCTGGTTCATTTAACCTTTATCTGTGCGGTATTTTCGCGTGTTTTCCCATAAGAATCCCAAGAAACCCATAGCAAAACCATTTAAAGGCCAGTGCAATTAAAAAAGCCAATCAGAAACCAGACCTAACCCACGTGCGTCAGCAAGCGAATAAGAAATAAGGTTTAACCTAGGTGTTCAGGATTAGTCAATTTCGCGGGTCCTCTTCGTCCTTGAAAGTCTACTTTAAAATCTTGAATGGCGAGAAGAAACGGGAAATATTCACAGAATTCGCAGTTATATCTTCTAAAACATCTTAAACTTACAGTTTTCAAACTGCGTAATGGCTTTTTTCATCAAATTGAAAGTCACTGACAGTCAATGACGTAGTCGACGAAAGCCCGTGCAACGAAACAAGCCAATCAGCGAAGAGTAGTTCATCACGTGATGTGCGGCCGAAAAAAGCGCTGCTTTCAAAATTTCATTCCCCGCCAAACATGCACCTCGAAGGAAGTGAATTTTTTCACTGAAGAAGCTCGGAATTTCTATTCTTTGCTGACTTAATTGACGGTGTAACCGGCTTCAGCAACATTCTTGCAGTTACGAGAAGCTAACTGCGACAAACATGTGAGTGTATTATTGTTTCAGGCCACAAAATGTTTCAAAAATCAACACATGTTTGCGAGTTAATGTTGCTTCATTCGCGGCGAAGAAAAGCTCGTTTTCCCTTCACGTACGTTTTCCTCAAAAAATTATACGTACGAACTAGTTCCTCTTTAGTAATTAATTGTAATTTTGTATTTGTACGCAGAGTTTGCCAGAGAAAATGAGAACATTGGTCGTACACCTCCGTACACAAATTTGCTGTACACTCGCCCTCGCCATGCCGGATTAAAAACCATGTTGACAGTTCACAAATCGACAGGTAGGCGAAATTCACTTGTTACACTTGAGCTAAATTTAAAAAAAGGAGCTGGAATTATTTTTATACGCAAAATTTTCTTTCAAGTTCCCTTATAATTCTAGAGATGAGGAACGCTAGAGAGTTCCCGCGCGAAGCGCGACTTTTACCGCCAAACTGAACTAAAATGTTTCTCAAGTGGTTATGCGTTTTTCGCGGAATGAAATTTTTTTTTCCAAGTCGCTCTATAAAGGTAAATTACTTTTCTTTTCTTTAGATTATTGTTGCTGCTTCTAAATTCCGCAATTAAAAGTTAGGGAAAAGTGAAATTCCTTAGAAAGTCGCCATAATTATCCGAAGATGCGACTTACGATTTATAGTCAAATTTCTTGTTAGCACCTACGTAAACAATATTCTGTTTTGGACTATGAGCGTATTTGGTTTTGGAGCGATTTTACAATACCGGGCCACTTGTTAACATATCAAAAAGAATCATTCAAATTAAGTGAGATGCAAATAAGTGGTCCGTTTTTCTAAAATCGTGCCTAGGTTTTATGGGATCTTGAATTTAAGTTGTGTGACACTCGAGTTTCTAACACCGACTTCAACAACAGTTTGCTGTACAGATAATTACCATTTCCTTTAAAATCCTTAAACTTGAGTTAAGCAAAATGCTTCTTTCAAAAATTTTAATTTCTGTACGTAGAGTTAATTACTTTTAATTACTTCGGCCGCTTTACAGTTCATGTAACTCCGGACACTCGCGTTCTGAATATTTTGTTGCGAACTGCATGAGACAAACATGATTTGGTAAATAATCTTGAAGGAAATAACTGGATCATCGTTCAATGAAAAATAAACTGACTTAATAGTTGTTGTATCGAGAAATGTGTTTTTAATTATAGGTGCAAAGAAGCTTACATTATATTCGAGACCTACGTTTTCCTAACATTTCGTGACTAGAATAGTAAACCCATTCAAAGTCCGCTGAAACATTTGCGAGTAATTCAATTTACGGGTTTGAATGGTCTTTTTAATCCACAGTAACCAAATCTGATCCCAAAATCACTTTACTGTAATAATAATAACAATAACAACAACAATAATAATAATAATAAAAATAAAACAAACAATAGACTGTAATATTCCAAAGAGCGAAATTTATAAAAATTGTGACATCAGTCTTGGTGATATCCTTTCCCACGTAGAACAAAAAAAAAAATGCACACTTATAAACTTTGCCAGGAGTCACATCCTTTGTTCCACTTGGAACTTAAAGGATTAATCCAGTCAGCTGTTTTTAATTGTATGTATGATGTGTTGCAATTTCTGGAGCAAACTTGTTACCACAATACCTTGTGTAATTAGTTCTTGTTATCTTTCCTTGGTTTAGTGTTTCTTGACCTTGGAGGAGGAACAGGCTTGGTCCATCACTTCAGCACCATACAGTCCACCTGTGCAAGACAAGGCCTGACTCTGACCCGATCGACTCTGATGGGGACATTATAAGATGCAAGGATAATGGAAGGGTGGGGAAGATGAAGTAACCTCTTCTCTTTCCTCCTTCCCATTGTCTACTGCTACTTACGATTTACTCAGACGAGGAGAGTGGGAACGAGTCAGTTCGAAGATTCTGAAGGAAGACTTTTTTGCATATCTAAACATATGCAGTTGGTTGGTAACATTGATTGTGGGTTGGTAGGGGAGGTTTTAAAATACTGTAAAGCTCTGGATGAACCTTAACACTAAATTTCGGCCAGAGGTCAACAAACCTCTGATTCGGCTTAACTTAATGTAGTTAGATTAGTTAGTTGGGTCCCAAGGTTTTGGGTGGTTCCTCCCTTAAGGTTTGTCCATTGGGTTCCTTTTCAGGTTATTTCGATCAAGATTCGACTTTTCTTTAACTTGATGCTGGGTCTGCTTTGAGGATTTATTCGGACAAGATTCGACTTTGTTCAACTGGACACTGGCTCTACAATGTGGATATTTTCGGCATCCACTTTGGCTCGACATTTTCATGACTGCGTCTCCCGCTTAGCTGCGCAATAAAAACTTTCTTTCCATGCTTTACTTGATGACAGGGACTGTGATCAAGTGAAACTATTTCGACCAAAATTTTTCAAAAAACTTTTCATCAGTAAAACCATTTCGGCCTAAAGGTTCAACCAGACATGACTCAAAAGTAGATAACTGGAGATTTCAGGTCATTCAGCTGAAAGGAGGAAGGCTGTTTTCCTACTCCTATGCAGTTTAGTGGCTTGACTCTGGTTGTAGCTAATAGTTAAGGCCAGGAATACAAAGCAGTTTAGGAGGGAATATAGGGGACAAAACACACACTTCAGTTTAGTTCGTTTGCATACATTTAGGCCAATTGTCTGATGTCATATTTTGACAGCTTCACAACTGTCAGTCAAAATTTTGGGCCATTGTATACATTTTAGGGTTTAAGCCAATTGTCTTGTTGTGGCAGTTTGTCAACTGTCTGCTAAATTATTACATCAACGTCACACAAATAAAAAGGTTGTCAGTTTTCAAGTTTCCACAATGGCCCATACAGTTGTTTTCACTTCACACTTTAGGCCAATTGTCTTGACACGGCAGTTTCAGCTGCCCGCCAAATTTTCATAACTTAAATTATCGCCAACCTTGTGATGAGCATGGAGAGGAAGAGGAGCACTGGTGTTTAAGAGCAATCCATGTAAGGTAGGGCAAGTTCTACACCCTGGCATCAGGTACGTGGTGTAATTTAAGGACGACAAATTTCGGATTCGGTTTTCGGTTCGGCTTTCAACTCGGAACACCAATTGGCGCTAATTTACAAACAAAGGCTTGGTATCGACTATAACTCGTTAGCAAGCCGCTAATAACCCCTGTGTACCATCCGGGACACCCTAAGTGTTCATTTCGGGGTGTCGACATTTACTGACACAGAACACTTGAGGTTTCTCAGGATGTCAAATTTTTCACATAGGAATGCGCGTCCCCTTAATTAGGTCCTGTGGATAATGTAGGAAACATGTAACATACTTTAAATAATAAATCCAACAAAACTGTGTGTCTGTGTCATTGTTTTAAACCTATTAGCTAAGATTAATTCAAGGCAATTATGGATAGTGTGAAGCATTGTTGTGTAACAGTGCAAAACAAGATAAATTAAGTACTAACCATTTTCAATTTCAGGACCTTCGACTATTGTAAGTATTTTCTCCGCACTGAGCCCATTTTCGGGGGCACGGCCATTTTAATGTGGGATAATGTAGCAAACATGTAACATATTTCAAACAATAAATCCAACAAAACTGTGTCTCTGTGTCTTTTTTTAGCCTAATAGCTAACATTAATTTACAGCAATAATGCATGGTGTGAAGCATTGTTGAACAATGCAAAACAAGATGAATTAAGTACTAACCATTTGCAATTTCAGCCCCTTTGGCAAATGGTAAGTTACTTGGAAAGTTTACTGAGCCCATTTTCGGGGGTTTGCCCATTTTCGGGGGCGCACTTGCAGCCAACGCACAGTTAAACAAATTTAAAAATAAGGTGAGTAATCAAGGTGTTTCTGGCCCACTTTTGAGGGCTGGCTCATTTTCGGGAGCATTATCTCCAGTTTAGTATACGGGTGTAGCTGTGCAACGTGGTCCTGAGGGCAATGCCATCACAGGAGCCATGAGGAAGAAACTTGTGGAAGTTTGAGAGAACAATTGTCTACATGACGCTAACATCTGTCAGTGTCCAGGAGAATTTTGGATCGTGTGTTTGGGTGGTAAGTCATACATGCGTACATGTAAATAGGAACATGAACATGATAACATTTTTGCTCTCATTTAAGTTTCCAGGAAGCCTCAACACAGCCAGTGACACCAGTCACAAGGAAAGAGCCTCTTCCAATGCAACCTAAAAAAACAGGTAAGGACACAAATAAATTCTGCCATTTAGCTGCTGACTTTTCTTTTTTTAACATGGATCATTTTAAGCCATTAAGTTCTTTCATCATCATCAGAATGTCATCATCATGATCAGGTCCTTTTCCCAACTGGGAAATGAGGCTTTATGAATTGTCTGTGGATGAATTATTGGAAAAAAAATTACCTGAAGGTGCCATTTTTTCCAACAGCACATAAGATGATGCAAAACACTCAAGATCAATTGTCTGTGAAGGATCCAAATTATATGCCCTTATTTATGGCATTTACAAAATATTGTTGACGTGATATATTCAAGGTAAATTGTCTGAAATGAGATCAAATTTTACACCATCTTTCACCATCGATTGTGGGCATAGGAGGTCAAAATTTGAGTTTATTCATTTATCAGTTATCACTACTAATAAATTATTGACTGTTATTTTTATCAGGTACAACTGACGCCACCACTAGCTATTGACAAGACAGTTGCCTGTTGAGGAGCTCAAATTGATCATATGTTGCTTATCAGCGTAAAACAACAGTGCATTTATCCTTATTTTAAAACAACAGGGCCCTCATTGATGACACAGTGATGTGTAGAGGCTACCCTGTATGATGCCGAGTGATATGCATAATACCACTCTTTATGTCTTTTCCAGTGTCAAAGAAAATAAAAAAAGGCCAATTATAATACTTTTGGATGCTTTTAAGCCAATTGTCTGTTATGGAGCTCAAATTATAGACCATTTTTTGCAGCATGACTGAAAAAAATAATAGATTACACTGATTATTCCTTTCGGAAGGATGCTATATGCCCAATTGTCTGTTGATGCGAAAAATAATGGGCAACATTTTTCAGCAGTGTGCAAAAAACATTGCACCGGGGTAATTGTCTGTCACTTCGAAATTGTTTTAAAAAAAATAACGGGCAACATTTTTCTGCAGTGTGCAAAAGACATTGCACCAGGATAATTGTCTGTCACTTCAAAATTGTTTTAAAAAACTTTATTCCACATTATGCCTCAACAGTGTGTAGTTTTAACTTTTGCTAGGAGCAGGATAATCTGAGAAACAAACACCTTGAGGTTGACCAGCCAACAACACAGATGACTTCCAGATGCAATAGTACTAATGGTCTTGGTGGAGAAACTTATCCATGCTTAACTGGTTCTGCCGCAAACTTGGAAAGAACCTGGTAGCAAAGAAGGATGACACACCAACACTAAACAGTTATGTGCATTTCAAAGGAGCCCGACAGGAAGCAACAGGTCACATCTCAAAAGCAACAAGTGAGGACTGATAGTGAAATGAAAGATGGACTAAACAGAACTGCTTATCGTGTTTGATGATGAGGGGCTTTTTTGAATGCTATGCAGTCACTCTTTTACACTGCTGGAATAGAGAAGTCTCTCAAGGTGATTTGGATGCAGTTATAGAATTTACTCTCCTATAGTAAATTCATAACCCCTATCAAAAGATTCTTCATTTTCCAGCTGCTTTATTTGTCAATAATGGTACACTGCCTCTTCAGTTGACAGAGTTTGTCTGTCATCTTGACGTGTTTGTCAACATGCAGAGGAAATAATATTCTAGTGAGGGAAGCATTGTGTTCTTTGACGACCACTGCATACTGCAGGGTCCTATTTAAACTGTGCCCTTAAACCCAAAGACTTTTAATGCAGAGATGACATTGCTCTTGATTGCAATGTTCTGTCATGTTGAGTCATGGAAAGATCAATGTTAACACAATTCTACTCGCTGATGAACAATTAGTTTATGTTTTGGAAGCTGTGCAAGGGATCATCAGTGTCACTGAGCAGGGACTGCTACATTAGCCCAATATGTAATCATGCCTTTTATTTCTCAGGAATCACACTTTTTTTCAAGGTTTGATTTTTCTGCCTGTATGTCCCTGTTCACAGTCCATTAGACTACAGATAGTGATGGCCTCTAACCATGATTTGAATTGGTTGTACATTCAAATGAGCTGACATCAATTTCCAATCCTCTGACAAAGACTTTAAACTTAAGTCTTTTAACAGGCTCAGTAAAACAGTCCTTTTCAGGACTCTGCCACCCAGACAGTACACTAGAGGAGTGTGATTCTTTACAACCTACAATTTTTCTTCTTTCTGGAATACATATACCACAACAATTAACCAGACTCCTCACGTATCGTTGGATGGACTACATTGCTAATTTAGTGATCAAGTTGACACAGAAAAATGTTCAGCTCTGGACAAATAAGACCTCCACTGCAACATTAATTGGCGCCAAAAGTCTTTCTGTGACTTCTTGTGCTATCAGTCTGTGCTCTGTCGATGCTTTTGATGATGTAGTAAATTGTGGTGACATCTGATATATGGATACCAGGCCAGAATACTGTAGTGCAGTAGCTAAGTATGCTTGTGCAAATGCAAATAATGTAATAAATGTACTCAGTATCTGATGATCTGCTTGCGAATATTACCAGTGAGACTATATGGAACTATGTAAAGGTGCACCTTTGAGCAACAGAATGCAACAACTTGTAGCATTAGTATCTATCTCTGTCCTTTTACAGCCTTTTTTTATCAGCTTGCATCTGAATGCAACCAACACACAAGGGAGTCCAGTAATTAATATATAAGCAGCTGTTGAGCTCTAAGTCTTTCTCTTTGACAATGTAGAGCTTGGTTGTCCCAGGTATCATTACCAGTAACTATTTCTGCATGTTGTATGGCTATCTGAGGCCAGAATTCTGCACCTTGAGGATGTGATGTGGCACATTGGCAGCAAAATCAAAATTACTTTATGATCTTGTCAAAAGAGATGGCAAAATCAGCCAGCAAGACCAAAACAATCATGGAGACACACTGATTGCAAACAACAGAGTACAGAGAAGAGCTATATTGGTACAAGACCTGTGCCTAACAAGGAGCAAACACAATTGAGACTAAGACTCAATCTAACATTAAATCTGCTTGCCTCAAACCTTTGTGTCAACACTGCATTTAGGTCTGTACTCTTCCACATTAAAGGAGTTGTTATAATTATAAGCTGGGCAAAGATCTGTGCTTGAATAAAAACTGCCTGGAAAAACTCTGCAGTTACTCTCATTTCTACAACAGACTGAGGAAGCTCATTTGGCCTAGCTCTAATCATCACAAAACAACTATGTGCATTTAATGCTGAAGCTTAATTAAGTGGTTCTTTGATCTTTCTGACAGATTGTATAACTTGGTGTTCTTGACTGTGTTTTCATTCCCCTGTAAATTTCTATTTGCTTTGCTGATGCTTTCAACGAGTGCTTCATCATCAAATCTACAAAAAAATTTGGTGGATACCAGGCTTTTATACTGCAACCAAGCAGCTTGTGTTCTGCAAATTGAAGTGCAAATATTTCTCCATGCCCACATGAGCTCCACTCTAATTTTGATTACAAGTCTTTGCTCAAAGACTCCCAACAACAATCACAATGCAGCTGCCTCCACTGAACCACAGAGATTTCTGTGCTTACACTCAACTACAGGGTGCATAGGTATGGCTTATTTGTTACTTTCACTACTTGCAATAATTCAGTTCAGTCCTTTAAAGCCAACTTGGACCATGATTTTCCAGACCACACTGCTCTGACTGGCTCTGGCCCTGACCATCACATATCACATCATATCACCCTTGACTGCAATTAATGTTCACTACAATGTAAACAGCTATGGTATGTTTCTACAAAAGTGGGGCCACTGGACAACAACAGTAATCTCGTTCCAGATGGCAAGGAGCTTGCTAGAGATGTCAGACATTGGGTAGAGATTAATCAAGTGTGCATCAGCAAAATTACAGAAAGATGGTGGAACTACTGTAAATATGGACCTCATGTTGCACTCAAAGATTATTTTAGACTGCTGTGGAGTCCTAATCTAATTTAATTACATTAGTTATTAAAGAGCAAGCTGCACATCTTAAAAAGAAACCTGCAAATTAATAATGGTGCTTGAGTGTCTTGAGTGACCTGGAAGACCTTTATTTTGTCTCACATCGAATAAATAGCAAACTCACAACAACCTGCACATTTCTTGGGTGGAAAGATCACCAAGAAAGGAAGTTTGGAAGAAGATAAAGCAAGATAGACGTAGGACCCGCTTAATTAAATGGGAGAAGACTGTCCACCACTGAAACATCACCATCATAAACTGGTTTCCATCACATAATGTCTGCATGCTTGCTTGTTTCTCAGTGCTGTCTAGCTTAGCTTCATGGCTAAGCCAGAAGCTATTTGTGTCAGCGACACAAAAGACCTGTCCTTTAAGTTAGGACAATACCCCCTGCTGTCATAGGAAAGTGCTGATATGTCACAGCTTGAACCTGTGGTCACTGGGATCCTTGCCTAAATATACCCCAGGCCTGTGAAATCTTGTAGTTTTCTTCCTGGTGATTCATCAAATTAAAGATGAGTCGAAGGGTGGGACCTTTTGTTGCCCCCAGAACCTCCAACAGCAGTTCTATTGACCTGCATTTCTTCAAGTGGCTAAAGAATTAGAGCACCTGGAAGTTAACATTGTTCCTCCTAGTTCACTCCTGCATTATCCTTGTCATCATTGATTGCAACATTAACACTACTTGATCATCTCTTCTTGCGATGAAGACTCCACCAATTACAATGTACGACTGCAACCACATACAGGATTTAGCTTTCAGTTCCATATCTAAATCATCTCTCAATGAAATTTTAAGAAGCATCGATGATGTATTTTGCCTGGGAAGCCTTTTCTCTCTTCATTGGTTACCCCCTCCAAGCTGACTTTGCTTGCATCCATGTGAAGGAGATATTCATCATAACTTACGACAATTCTTGGTTTGCCATTTCAAGTAAATCAAACAATATATTTGGAGTGTAATCACATACAATCTACATTTGGATACAATTTGGACGTCACCTTTGAATGACACATCAAGTAATCTTCAGTGAAATCATCTTGTGAAACCTTTCTCTACTTGATGACACATTCCCCTATTGGAAAATCAACGGGGAAAAAATATGGAAGATACTCTACCCCCAAACTAGATTGCATTGTGTGATTCTGCTCTTATTTACTGTATGCTATAAATACCTGTCATGACAGATCTGCATACAAGAGAATTTCAACCCCTTGGCTCCAGTGTGGACTGATCAAAACTTGGATCTCCCCTTTTGAGGCCTTACCTGCTCTTACAATATTTGAATACAGGTTTAAACAATGTTTGCTGAAAATACATGTACTGAGCTATTCTCTTCTCAGCAGTATCTCAGGTTTAACACTATTCAGTTTCTTGCTAGACAGAACACCCACATGCCCCTGACATATCAAGAATTGATGATTATAAATTTTCTGTTATTTTTGAGATTTCACTCTTCTCAACCTCACAAAGAATTGGTCTACAGTTTTGTTCCCTTTCTGGATACTCAAACATCTTCCTCCAAATCGTTCCTTTCGAGGTGCACATTTATCCTCAAGTTTCATTAGTTTTCAAATTGCCGACCAATTTTCTCTGACCAACTTCATTTCCTTGCCTCCTTGAGCTAATCATGCTGCTGAAAACTTCAATAAACATGGCATACTTTAGCCAGCAAACTGGGACACGATGGTTTTCTTGACCTGAGGTCAGGTTGTGGTTTGTTGTCTCATATCAATCATCATCTTTGTCCTTTCTCTATTCTCAGTGATTTGGGCTGTTGTTGCTTGTCTATACTCTACACAATTCTTTTTCTGGTAGGATTTTTCTGCCTCCTATCAGTCAAACCCCATCTGCCACTGTGACTGATCTACTTTTATTTATTCTCAACAGTTCTCTGCATCTCATAAATAATCATTCTTCTCTCGTTTTGGAACATTTTAAGTTCAAAACAAATTGTCATATTTTTTGAGAAAGCAAGTAACATTAAAATGTATTCAAGCTAACAAAGGGATTCAAACCCATAACCTTTTCAGAGGTTGTTGGTTTCAAGTGCTGAGCTGACAAATCCACTGGGAGTGTTTGAGGCCAGTTATGTGTTTAAAAAATTGTCTTACTTATATATGGATACTGTGAAAATTGTTTGCTGTTTAGAATTTTCTCCAGAGTTTGAACTGAATTACGTTATTATGTAGTGACAGGTCAGCCAGCAAAGTGTTTAACAAAAGTGAAAATTTAGGCTTGAATGGGATTCAAACCCATGATAAAAGACTGCAGTCTTGTACACCTCACCATGCAAATTACAATGTGTTAGTCACTTCAGGATCAAGTCAATTATTGGAAAAACTTGATTTTTAAAATCACAAAAAAGGAACAGAGTTGTTCAAATAATCTTTTTAAACTTATTTTCATCAAAATGTGATGCCTGTTTACTTCTGACACCAAAAGAATCATGTGAAAGGAAATGTCAAGCAAATTCCGTTAACAAAAGAAGGTAAGTAGTTAAAAAGGAAAAATGTTAAGGGTTCAATGGGATTCAAACCCATGAAAAGGGACTGCAGTTGAACTGCTCAATCAGAGCTTCAAAGCTACTGGGAGCATGTCAGATACAAACATCTTAGCCTATGAAAAGAGGACTACATGATAAATCACTATGAAATAAATCATGTGAACTTAGGGTGAAATTCATTGCTTTGAATTTCAGTCACTGTTCACATGCATGATTTATTTCATAACTGTACTATCATGAAAAGTAATTTGTGTGCTATAGAGTTCCAGTCCTCAGCAACTATCAACCAGAAGCAGGATTTGTCCGTCCTTCCAGAGCAGTCAGGTCAGACCATCAGGACCAACCAGGACAGTGGATTGGACAGTTGATTTGTCAGTCCTTACAGAGCAGTCAAGTCAGACCATCAGGACCAGCCAGGACAGTGGATCTGTCAGTCCATGCAGAGCAGCCAAGTCAGACCAACAGGACCAACCAGGACAGTGGATCTGTCAGCCCATGCAGAGCAGTCAAGTCAGACCATCAGGACCAACCAGGACAGTGGATCTGTCAGCCCATACAGAGCGTTCAAGTCGGACCATCAGGACTAACCAGGACAGTGGAACTGTCAGCCCATACAGAGCGTTCAAGCCAGACCATCAGGACCAACCAGGACAGTGAATCTGTCAGCCCAAAGAGAGCAGTCAAGTCGGACCATCAGGACCAACCAGGACAGTGGATCTGTCAGCCCATAAAGAGCAGTCAAGTCAGACCATCAGGACCAACCAGGACAGTGTATCTGTCTTCATAGAGTAGTCAGGACCAACTAGGACCGTGTAACAGGCCAGCTAGGACAATGGATCTGACTAAACAAAGCAGTCAGGACCAACTAGGACCACGGACCTCAATGTTAACCTATACACTGCAGTCAAGTTGGACCATCCACTAACAGGCCAGCCAGAACAGTGGATCTAGATGCAAGCCTATACTGTGCAGTCAAGTTTGAAAGCCAGCCAAGCCAGGTACAGTGTATATACAAGAATTCTACATCCCAGTCATAACAGCTAGCTAGTAACCACCTAATATTACACAAGTTTAAGATAGTACCACTAACCACAAGGCATACTAAACCCATTCTAATGCATGTGTGATATATATCACTGCTCTTAGCTATATAGAAGTAAATTATGTTCCTGACCAATTATTCACCTACTACTGGGCCAAATTAATAAAAATGTTGGCCTCAACATAAAATAGGAGGAGCGTTAAGTAATCATAAAAGTTAGTGCCAAAAACCATTCTGCTCCAACTGCTTTGAAAGCTTTCACTGAAATATTTTGATTTAGTCTAAAAGTCAAGAAGAGACTGTACAATGTCATCTGTAGAACTAGCATTTTATATTTTTCAGACTTAACAAACGAATAGCAGTCTTTATTGATAATCAGACACGAGGTATTCAGAGATAATGAAAATTACATTTCTGATACCTTGTCAGTAACATTTGTTTTCTTGCACATTTTAGCTCCATGTAAAAATTTGTCTGAGATGACTGCTTATACAAGAATTTCCAGATGTGTACCTGTTATGCAGCTCATCATGATGCCATAGTCACAAGAGGCAATAGAACAGCAGCCCAGTCGGATCAACCTGAAAGGAATTGAAGAAAGATTAACATGAGCAAGCTATCTTGAAAGGTAAAAAATACAGTATATTAAAAATGGTTATCATTAATCACTAATTACCCAACCTTTCCTGGCCTACACTATGACAATGTCAGAGCTCACAAAGAGACAAGAAATGTTTATAAGACAGGCTATTATTTATTATTAAAAGAAAATTGTTGGAGAGCAAGACTTTGATCTCCAGTTACATGTACTGTCAACTTTTATATAAAATCCTCAAAATTTTGTTAGACATTCAAACCACTATAGTTTTCCTTAAATGTCCCTGGTCAGTCAAGCTACATGAATGTCAACGATGTTGCTAATTGCATTGAATGCTCTTTCCATTTAAAGGTGGTATTCTTTTACATGTAGTTGAAGCCCTTTAGTTAAAATATTTTTTCTTCACAAAAATAGGTCCTTATGATTATTATACATGCAGGATCCCTTCAAAACTAATTTTCAGCTATCATTAATTGAAACACAAGCACAAGCATGAATGGATCATGTGCACCAAAGGAACCTGTGGTTAAGTGTCGAACGAAACTCTGGATATATATATACCCTTGATTTACATCTCGATCGATACTTAATCGACACTGAATCGACACTGAATCAACAGCCAGATGATAGTCGGCTGAGTGTTGACCAACATATATGCATCAATTGAAAATTAGTCTACTCCCGACCAACTGTCAACCAAGATGTCAATTGAGTGTCAACCGAGGTGTCGATTGAGTGTCCATCGAGAGTATCAATTGAGGGTATTGATCGACACTCAATCACAGATGCCACAATAAACTAGAGAGGACAGCAAGGGCGTCCAAATGTAACGACATTCTCTCTCTTCTTAGGCCATGGTCAAACAACAAAACTTGCAGGAGCTGAATCTATTATGCAAATCATGGTGTTGGTGACACAGTGCAGGATGACATATGAAGAGTAAGTACCTGTTTGTTGTTTTGATACTTTCCCTTATGTTGCTAACAGTTATATACTTTTTGACTCGTAAACATTGTTTACTTAGACCTTCTAAATTTTATGTACATGTAGATGCATATGTACACGTAATTGAATGCTAAAATCTCCATAATCAACAGTTTCTAACATTTCTCAAGCAAGGGAAGAAATTTATTCCTGTGCAGAAACATTGTATGTTTTACAGGCAGTCCTAGTTACATGATTTTATGCCCATTTGCAAGAAATGAGTCTGAGAACAATTTAATCACTAACAAAAGTCACGTGTGCAAATATGGTGATTTTCGTTTTGTTATTTTCAGTCAACGATCACAGATGATTGCTGGACAGGAGAAAGGCAAATCACTGGATCACACAAAGGACAAGCAACTTGATGATGACTCACTGAAGATGGCGGCAGACGATCAAGACAATACAAAGCGTTCTGGAGGACTTATAATTGTTAATTTATTTTCATTATTAATTATGTTTGTCATGCTATTTCTTTTCAGTAGACAGCAATTAGTCACATAAAGATTTATGTTGTGCATCAAATGAAAATTCTAAAAAATTAATATTCTTGTTTTCTACAAATAATAGCAACAAAGCTATTTATTTAAAGTCAAATAGATAGCTTAAAATGCTAATATTTAACAGTAACAGTCAAGCATTATTAAGAAATAATAGCCTAATGCTATCATTAACGAAATGATAGCTTGAATGCAATTATTTCAAAATAATAGCTTGATGAATTTTTTCTATTCAAAAATTTTAGCTTCCTGCAAGCTATAATTTTTGAATAGACTCTTGAAAGTTATTCTTTTTGATATATAAGGATAGCTCAGGAGAGTTCTTATAAATTAGAAATTTCATTTGATGTTAAAGACCTACTTCTGTATGTGATTAGATTTGTCTTCTGAAACGAAACTGATACAGACATGACAATTAAGCTTGTTGGCAAAACTGGACAAGATGAACTCATTACGTCAATAACTTGATTTCTGTCAGAGTCTGCGTAGTGAATATCAAGATCATTAAATCGAAGGTAGACTTGAATTTTAAACCACAAGATGAATCAATTGATATTAATTATTATCATTAGAAGTTCGAAAGGAAACATCTGGACAGTATGAACTCTTCTTGATTAACATAAGCTAAGCTGATAATAACATAACCCTGAACAACAACTAATGCTCTTAGTAACTCATGGAGAGTTCTACATGTTCCAGTATGCATTGAAAAAAAAAAAAAAAGAATCAAAAACCTTTTTGCATGATTTAAATCTGCTTTAAAATTCAAGTCTACCTGATACTTGGCAGTTTTCATGAGTTTTAAAATGCTAGTAAGAATAAAATTAAACTTTGTTTTGCTGAAGAGAAAATTTCTTTTTAACTATCCAAAGTAAAGTACAAGTTCTGGTCAGCTGTTAGGCCCTAGGCTTTTTGCAGCATTGATTCAAGTTACTTTTGTCATTTATAAGAAGTCAAATATTTACAGTAAAGAAATTAAATTGGCCATGAATTTTTATGACTAGCCTGCTGGACAGACATGAAAGTTAGTCTGTGAGAACTCAAAATTTGGGGATCTGGGATGGATTGGGACTATTGGGGGTTTAGGGTTCCAAGGGCAAGGAATTTTGGTTACTGGGATTAGGGTTAAGGTTTGGGCCAGGAATTTGGGCTTGGGACTTGGTGAAGGGAAAGGGTTGGAGTTGGGGATTGGGTGTAACGGGTTAGAGTTAGGGATTTGGGTCTGGACTAGGGTATAATGGATGAGGGAGTAGGGTTTGGGTCAGGGAAAAGAACCAGGGATTTGAGTTAAAAGGTTAGGGTAACTGGGTTTCTGAGTTTTCACAATCTCACTCAAGTGTTTGCAGCCAGCTAAAGTTACATGAACCTTTGATGTGCTAGTCATGATATTAATGTCCTTTTACATTGTTATTTACAACATGTATCCTTGAAAGATAATTATTCTTTACTTGATGCTGACCCGTTCTGTACAGTACTTGGGATTGTTTTGTTATTGCTTAGGTTTAGTTTTATTCATCAACGATTAATTGTATACATGCAAGAGTTCTCATAGCCTCAACCCAGAGATTGAGGTGACGTGCAGTGGTTTGGGGAATATGCTTCCAGTTTTTCTTTGATTGAGTTTTTATTGGTTTGTGCATCCGGAATTTCACCACTATTAATATGTATTTGTGTATATGTATAAAATTTATAATAAATTGGACTGTGTTTGACTAAGGTACACTTAGAGCTATTTTGAGCTGTAAACTCCAGAAGTTTAGGTAAAATGCAGTGGTTGGGAGAATATGTTTCCAGTTTTCTCCAGTTCAGGAGTTTTTTCTGTTTTTTTGCATCCAACATTTCACCACTATAGTGTTGCTGTGTATTCCAATAAATTATTCCATAATTTTCAATTTGCCTCACAAGAATATGTTTAACAAATCATCCTCAGTTACTACTTTTTTAAAATCAACAAGAATGAATTTATTACCTTTAAATTATTAATAATAAAAATAATAATTATTTTATGGCAATACATGTAACTGTTGTTTTACTTCTGCTCAAAATTTTTTCAAGGGGAAAAGACAGCTCCACTTTGCCCATATCACCTGTAGGGAGCTAGCTAACACTAACTGCCGCCTGTTCAATGATCTGTATGACCCGGAGAGGACAGGTCGAGGATGCTCATCAGAAAATTTGGACTGAACCCTTAAAGGAGACCAACCTGGGAATGGCTTTAGTTTTATTTTGACCCCTAAAAGGTAGTACGCTTATCAGTTAAGTAAGGCACGACGGAGCTTTGGTGATGAAGTTTTAGACTTGAAATTACGGTGTTGCCACAGGCAACTTTCCTCATTTCCAATGGTAAAACTATTGTCGCTTGCAATTTCGTGTGCTTTGCTGCCAATGATGTCAATGGTTGACAGGTTGCTATTAGAAATGAAGCCAGTTGCCCATAACAACAACACAAGTTGAACGTTGAAACCTGGTTGCCAAACTTTTGATGTGCTTTACTCAACTGATAACCGTAGTACCACTTTAAATGGAATAAGCTTTACTTCCAGCCCCTGCTCAGGAAAGGAGCCCGCCCTGGGGGGGGGGGGGGGGGAGGGGGTACTTCTGGAAGAATTGGGTGAGGGTGTGCAGCCCGCTTTCCAAAACCCTTACCCTATCTATGACCAAAATCTGTGTTTTACCTACCCTATTTATGGGCCTGAGCAAAATTGGATATCGTAGTTATGACTGTTGTGGCTGACACAGTTGCCTCAAACATAATTTATGAAGGCTTTTGTCGATGGTCTTATTGATAATGATGAAAAGGTAGCTTCTTCTAAAAGAACATACCTAATTCAAGACTAGAGTGCAAAAACCACACCCTATTTATGATGACAAGTGGCCAAAATCGATACCCTGTTTATGATCAATACGCCTGAAAAACGATACCATTTGGAGCAGCCCCCCCCCCCCCTCCCCCGCAACCCCGGGTTTATACCCCTTCCACTAAAGGAAGAGTACGACCTTTTCATATGGGAGTCCCCCCGCCCCCCTCGGCTGGATGACTTTAATCCCACTCTGTATTTATTTTCTCCAGGACTGGAATGGTGCGGACCGTAAAAGAAATAATCAAAGTTATACCTGAGCCATTGAAATCACACGACACGAGTGGAAATCGATCAGAAGGGCGAGCATTACAATCGCAGAAAATACTTTACCCTAGCAAAAACCGTGGTGAAAAAGAATAACTACAGCTTGAGATCACTTTACGAGTTTATACCACCTTCGTTGAAATCAAACTCGTCATGCTTACCTTCGATCATAAGCTGCAATAGTCATACCAGTGTTTGAAAGTGTTCACAAAACTATCAAGCAAAGGAAGGCAAAAGTGCGTTTAGTTTGACCGCGTGAAAGTTGGGGCGAGGGAGGACAAAATGTTTTGCGCGGTGGGTCGCTCAGCCACACAGCATAAGGTCCTGTAAGTTGGATAACGTCACCATGCCAATGCATCAATCTCAGCCAAACATTATTTTAAGTCCAAAATAAAATATTCTGCAATTTCGGCACAAGTGGCTCTGAACATAGGCTCAATCTCCAGCCGTGGGTGTTTCGGTGCGCCCGTGTCCCCCACGGGTGGAGACCGATCACCGGTGGAAAGGTGGAAAGTGTCGCCATATCAACGTTCTAGAATCTCAGCCAGTCAGTATTTTGCGTCCAAAATTTGGACGCACTGATTCAAAATTCGCTACGATGCGGGCAGGGTCTTCTTCTCCTCTTCTGTCCTTTCTTACCATACGAAGAGCTTGCCCCAAGTGTAATAAATATTTTAACTCTTAAAAGAGTTATGGCCGAAATATAAGAGTTTATTATGAACATTAGGAGATGACATTGAAATCGGTCTGATGTATGTGTAATTCACCGAATAAAGACTCTTGAACATCTAATGGTACCATTTCTTCTCATCCTGGTGTGTTTAAACGAGATTTGAGCGAATTTTGATTATTTATCCTACGGTGTTATGATAAGAGACATGGTAGGAAACTTTGGCCAGTCAGTTTGACGACAAAACACTCTTCGGAAACGACTCAAATTTCACACAAAAATAGCATTTACTCACAACGTTAATGGCTGGACTTAGGATGTAAGGCCTTCAGTTTCTCTTTCTGTAATCCAATTACGCACACGTTCAGTTTTCACCGCGTTAGCTGGATGGTTGAAAATTTGATATATGACGATCGAAATGGGGACGCCAGAAAGTTGATGAAAGTCGCTCGGCCGTCGGAGACTGGGAACTGTTTCAAGCGTGCTATCGCGCAAACATATTTACCCTCGCGAGTATTAACGTGTTCTGAAAAAACATATTTACCCTCGAGTGTTCTATAACTGAGTATTATAAAGAAATGTAGAGATATTTAGTCCCGAGTGCATAACTTACAGTTAAAAGTGAGTCGTTGTAGGTGTATTTATCCTCACGTGTAAATAATAATAATAAAAAAATAATAAATAAATCGCTTTATTTAAGTGTCAAATTCTTTAGCACTACTGTGCTCATTGAGGGCACTGAAATGAGCAAACAAATATTGTAAATTGCACAGAAACTTCTTAAAAATCCCAACTGGCGGGAGACTGACCAGTTGGCTATTTACAAAGCGTGGAGGAGTTGAATCTGGGGTCACCAAAAACAAATCCATCGAGTGACCAGGAGGAGGATTTGAACCCGGGACCTCCAGATTACAAATCCAACGCCCTAGCCACTAGGCCACTCTGCCTCCACAGCGTGGCCTAGCGGTTAGGGCGTGAGCCTCGTGCGTTCAATATTCCTCCTCGTTGTAGCATCAAAAATGATTAAACGGTTTACAACGAAAGTCAGATTATTGTCCAGTTTTTTGAGGTGAATACTTGGGGGAAGGACTCCCGTCTAAAATAATGAAAATCTGATTCTCAGGGATTCTTTTTTCGTAAAATTGAAGGGGACACTTAATGGAAAATGGAAACTCATTTTCAGGGCTTGTAGGTTTTAACGGTTGGTGTTGAGGGCTTCTTTTTTTACAATGTACGCCATCATTTGGAATCTTAATTTACAACAATTCATCACTGATAGTGACTCAACAGTAAATCCCTTGATTTATTTCAAATTCAACAAAGATAACAAAGATATTGATTCTTTACAAATCTTCACATATGTATCCAAGTGGTTCTGTGTTACCTGTAGCCTTATATTTATACCGGAGGTTTAGACTGTCTGCGACGCAGGCTAATACTTCAGATACTTAGATAAAAACCTAAAATCACAATTAAAAGTAAATTATTCAGATCTAAGTGCCTTGCTTTATTACGAGTGTAAGAGTTTGGTACTGCGCATGCCGACTAATCGAGGACACTGAAATAAGCAAACAAAAATTTTAAATTAGAAAGAAACTTGTTAAAAATCCCAACTACCCTATAAGATAATGTTAAAGATAGTGTAACATCAATCAATAAATTAATCGGTTTCGTTCTCGATACTATTACTGAGTAATTGTATCGAGAACGATGGCTATGTAATACTTAGGTTGATTAAATCTCACAATAAGATAAACAGCTCTTAATTTTCAGTTAAATAAAATGGTTTTGTACGGGTCCGCAAATGATCCCAGGACCGCAAATGATCCCGGACCGCAAATGATCCCGGACCAGAAATGATCCCCATATTGGACCGCAAATGATCCCGATCAAAAAATAAGGAATGGCATGGATTTATATCAGAGGAAGGGGTGAGAACATGTACAAAAATAATGAACTAAAAAACATATTTTATCATTTTACAAAAAAATATTCCACAGTTGCTGTTTTGTTCTTCGAAGGGTACAGATCGTTTTCGCTGTCACGCAATAAAAAAAAAATAATAATAAATCGAAAACCAGCCAATGGAAAAAGCTAAGAAATTGTAATGTACGCTATAGAAGATAACTAAATAAGGCACTGCTCCAAGTTTTAAACCTGTGCGTTTCCCCAAACTTCAGATATTCGTCGTAAATGTTTCCCAGAAATTTACACTGCCCAGTAAGAAAACGCCATGTTGGTGTACATCTGTGGTACACCAATATGGCGGCCGGAATATAGTTTAAAATCTGGAACTTATTCTGGCTTTCTAGGCGACTGATTATCAGTACTAAACAAACAAGCAAGAACATGAGCCCTTTTTCTAATGCTCTAACTTCTAAAAAGGCTCAAAATCATGAGATAAGTATATATTTTTCAACAAACTCGATCGTAGCCTTGTGTCACGCAACCTCCATAACCCTGAAATTCAAAATGCTCTGGTTTCCAAGCGAACCACGCTAATTGTAAACAGATATAGGTATACCGCCTCTTATGCCTGATGAGGATAAAAACACGTCACGTGAAGACGATCTATTGAATTAGAAGTCTTAGAAAAATACATACTTGTAAACATTCTCGAAATCCCGGTGGCGATAGTATCAAACATCTATCAAACAGCTAATTGTCAAAACGAAGCGCAAGCCTTGGCCTTGCGTGGTCATGAAGCTGAAGTTCATAATTATAGCTTGGAATTTTGGCTTCTTAGAATTCTCAAGTAGTCATTTCCGAGGAATTAAAGCCAAAATAAGACCAAGGAAAAATTACAAAACAAATTTGTTCAAATTTCCAGTGCTACCCGGGGACCACTAGGTGTTTTACAGAGTAATGAAGGGTTGTAGCCGGCGTTGTAGGCTTGTAGGTCTACTCAGGTGCAGCGTCTTCATTAACAGTTGCTTCATGGTTAGATTTTAGTTTAAAACTTTAGACGAATGGCGCTAATGGCTGATAAAATGTGATTTAACTATAACACCGAATTATCAATGTTTAACAAAGGAGGATATGTAGCGTATGTTGCATTGATCATAATTTTACTGAGAATTGCAAAGAAATGCAAGCGAAGTCGTGTTTTGATGATTGAGTGGTGATTTTCATAACATCGTAGTTAGCGACAAAATTTAGTCGAAAGTATGAAAAAAAGCAAGTTGTAAGCCATTATAATTATAAGATGGCTTTAATGAAAACATCGGTATTCACGTACGCCAATTCCCTATTTACACCATCCCACCATCCACGCCATTCTTTATTTTTTGATCGGGATCATTTGCGGTCCAATATGGGGATCATTTGCGGTCCGGGATCATTTGCGGTCCTGGGATCATTTGTGGACCGGTAGGTTGGAAAACCAGGAATTCGGAATTCGGAATTCGGAATTCGGAATTCGGAATCCGGAATTCGGAATTCGGAATTTTATTTAAAAAAATAAAAAAATAAATTAAAAAAAAAATAAAAAAAAAATAAATAAATAAATAATAATAATAATAATAATAGTAATAATAATAAATAATAATAATAATAAATAAATGTAAAGAAAAAATAAATTATTAATTTAAAGTTATAATAAAACCTAGAATCTGAACTCTGGACTCTTGCGGCTTGACAATCAGACGGTTGCAGTTGAGTCACGATATGTGGTCACGCAATACCTTACTTTTAAATTATAAAAAAATATACAGAAAACAAGAAAAAACCTTAAGAAGAAACACCCTCACATTCCCTGTACTTTGTTCTTTGTTTCTGAGTAAAAGGTGTGTCACACAAGAGATTTGAAGCTTTGTTAAAGAAGTTATGAATTTGGACGAGAAGGCATAGTGATTGGAATTCGGAACATTGGCTTGTTTTAAAAAAGGTTTAATTGTTCTTTCTTTGCATGATAGTATATTGTACATTGAGTTTTCTTGTCTTCAATTATTCCTAGCGGCCTATATTAGTAACGCAATCCTAAATAGTTAAGCTGGCTGTCACGCTATTGAAATATCGTTTCTCCGAATCTCTCCCATAGCTCTTGTGCCATGGCATTAGAAATAATAAGTCCTCCCTCCATCCTGCTTAACAAAGATGTTAAGTGAGATATTGTGAAGTCGTGGTTACGGTTCTTCAGACAGGGCAAGTTTATGTGGTAGTAGTGGTTTTGAACTCTTGACATTCTCCAGCACTTTGATCCATCTTCATAAACAAATGGATACCAGTCACTCTCTTTCCGCCCAATTACGGCAACAGAGTCGATAGTGTTTTCCGGTAAATCCTTACGAAAGAAACCCTCACACCCTTTACAGCGCGCAATGTTTCCTTTGAGTTTTGTTAAAAAGTATGGGTTGTGACTGGGTGGAATGGGAGGTTTTGGTGGTAGTGGAAAACCTGGAGGTACAGCGACATGTGGATTAACGGATGCGGTTTGAATAGGTAGTGAATTTAAATATGGATAAGTGGGTGGCGGATATCTGCAAGATTGAGTAAGCCCAGAATGTTGTACGGGGGGAGCTGTAGGAACCGATAAAGAGGGTCGTATGGGTGGATGTAACGAGGCCGATGATAACGAGACGCTGCACGATGGTCCTTGGTCGGCTGTGATTTGTATTTGAGGAAGATGAGGTGTGCTTGATACAGACAGGGAACTTGGCGGCAAAGAAGAGCTATATATTTGAACGTCAGTTTTTGCTTGCCTTCGACGTCTTGGGGCGCTCGGTTTCCTTCCGGAAGCTTTTACGTTTACATCTAGCGTGGCAACAGCTGTTAAGTTGTTAGGTATCTTTTGTTTCAGATACCACTTGACAAATTCGTTCAAACTGTTTTGTTTTTCGGCGACACTAACAACATGCGCGCAAATCTTTTTAGGTTTGAAGTTTTTGCACGTGCAAGTTATTTTCCCATTGCTGGAAACTTGAACAAAGTTTGGCGCGTCACCAAATTCTGATAACACCGAGAATGCTTTTAAAGAATTATCTCTAGATGGGGCTGGAAGAATGGTATCCTCTCGTGAAAGAAGTCGCCCAGCTTTCTGCCATATGTGAATTGCAATGTGGCGATCAAGTTGATCTTGCACTGAAGACGCGGGCAAGGAAAGATCGTTTTTAGTTGGTAAGTGTACTACTGTACTAGATCGTGCAGAAAACATGCGACCCTGGCTCTGATTATCTCTTGGCTCATACATGTCCTCAATCGACAGGGCATAAATGTTGGCTACCTTCTTTTTTCTCTGCGCTTCGCTCATTCAAAACCAGTCTTCCTTTGAGATTTCTAAATGTTTAAATGACTCTCTGAACTCATATTGCCCGGACCCGCCAAATACACCTAAAATAAACTCTGTCTCTTGATCGTCTTCGAAGAGTTCCTTCATTACTTTGGCAAAAGCTGTTTCCCCTAATTCTTTGCCGCGTGTTTTATGTCGCAATCGACGATTTGTGTTTTCCGAATCATTCGTATAAAACTTTTCAGGAGGTAAACCAAGGCCAGCTCTAGTTCTGACACTAGCGATCATGCAGCTTTTCATCAAGTCAGATCTTTCTAGCATCCATAGATGGAATTGTGATGTTTCACTCTTCTCCCTTCGTGCCCATGGCTCAGAGAGAGAAGCAAGAATTCCGTCAAATTCTTCTTCACTTGTCGCGTCTAGAAGACCTTTCTCATAGACAATGCCTTCTTGTTTGCCAAAGATTTCTGCAAAGTACTGATGATGATCGGGTAAACCGAGTGAAACTAGCTTGGACTCCACGTTTTTTCGGAAGTGGAGGAAACATCGAAGATGAATAGCTTGTGGAAAATTCTCGGATAGGGCTTCAGCGAGAGCAGTCTCCCCATCTGTGCCAAAAGCTATTTTTTAATTTTTTTTTTAATTTATTTTTTTAATTTATTTTTTTATTTTTTTTAATAAAATTCCGAATTCCGAATTCCGGATTCCGAATTCCGAATTCCGAATTCCGAATTCCGAATTCCGAATTCCGAATTCCGAATTCCCGGTTTTCCAACCTACCTTTGTGGACCCGTACAGTTTCGCATTTCGTTTTGCAGGAGAACTGCAAAAAGCAGGGCACCAATAGAAATCCAAAATGTGAAAAACAGGGAAGCGGAATAGGAACAGCAGACTGAACAGAATAGCTTAAAAAAAAGATTCACATAAATTGTCATGAAAGTAAAGAATCAAAAATAAAGGATAAATGATAGTACTTGAAAGAATAAATTGTTCGACTATTAAATTTTTGCCTTTTAAGACATAACAGTAAAAGTCGTTTATAGTAATTTACCTTTATAAAATAACTGATATACTAAGCACGCTCTGATTGGTCAATAGAGTTGCCAAACCCATGTTCTATTGTACTGGTGAGCGCATGATTCCCGATACGGCAGAACTGTGCGAGAACTGGAGAACTCTGAACACTAGCGAGAACAAAATAAACAACTCCCTCGTTCACCGTCTGAGATATTAATAAAAAGAATGTCTTTTCATTCAACATATACATGGAAATTTGCAAGGAAAAACAGGACCAGAAGTTGGTGGCGATGGAATGCTTGATCTTCTCTTCCATGGCAAATATTTGACACATACACCGCTTTCTCCTTGGCCAAGAAGAAAACAAATAAACGCAGAAATCAAAACTCTGTTTATTTTTATTCAGTTCGCTTTATTAAAGTTACAATTTACTCCCTTTTATACTGATTTCGACATTTAATTGATTAGGTCATCTCAGTTAACCTTGGTTTAATTTAATAATTTTCACAGATGTATCCACGTGAAGTCTTAAATTTATGATTGCATAGGACATCATTAAGCCCTTTAAGCCCTGCACTGGGATACCAGATTTCCCCACAAATTTGCCTTGGGTCAGCATCACCAGTAGGCTGGCCTTGCTGCCAGCGACTGTCGTCTGTTGTCACAGTAACACCAGGCGATCCTGCGTCGGTCCATTTCCACGTTCCACTTTCTTTACGGAGTCCAATGTAATAGTGAGTGTAACTACCGGCCTCCTTAATTTTTTCTGCGAGGAAGCCCTTCACTTTGTTCCACTCGTCTGTCGTCTCCATGGTAACTAGGTGAGCTCCCATGTCACGGCACGCGTCACGGGCTTCGTCCCATGTACTGGCAACGTCATGGAAAGTGTAGCAGTTGTTTACATTGCTGGCGCTACAGTCCACAGCTGAAATGTTTCATCACATAGTCATTAGAACTTTAATTAGAAACAAGCGGTAACTGCAAAAACACAGCAAAAATTAAATTAAATGTATGGGAAAAGTTAAAAGCTGGATGCCCAATAATTTGAGCGTTGAGGTTCTGAAGATTTTATTTTTTTTCATCCAGCAGAAGGTCTTTTTCTTTAAATTTGAAGAGCACAAAGCGATGAATTTCTTTTTTGAGTTCTTTTATGCAAATTTATCTAAATTTTCCAAGGAATTCTGACTCGGCGTTACAAACAAATGTATGGAAAAATGAAAACCTTAATCTCGGCATTTCTAGCGAGGCTATTCCCTAAAATTTGACCAGTAAGTTCTTTAACCTGTTATCGTTTGTTTTTAATTCATAAACATTTCAAAACTCGAATTTTTCGTGGGTTGATAGACATTAGATTCTCTATTTTCCCCTCACGCCAGTACCGGTCAGCGGTACTAGGACTCAGCATGCGTTTTATCTGTTGTTCGTAGCGTGGCGTCCGCCATATCGTTACTGTTACTCGGCTGTTAGTTTTATCCCAGTTTGATTAAAAGCCTTACACGAGCCGGTCGTGCCTTGGTTCTTGCCTTATCTTCTTAACTGGCGTGGTGGCAGCGTTCGGTTCAACCCAAGCCGCATTTTCGCCGTAGAAAGCCTCTTTTCAGCCTCGACCGCGTGAGCCAAAACAGTGCATCCTTCGCTGTGACAACACGTCCGGAGTTCTACATCGTGTGTTATGGCGTCTACTCACCGCGCACCGAAGCAGTGGTGCCTCTCCAAGGTGGAAACAATCAATAGCTTTGAAAACTGGAAGCAAAATCTACTGTACACACTATCCTTAGACAGCAACTTCGCCCCCTTCCTCGCGGATGGTTTTACATGGTTGAAAAAGACCAAAGCCCAACCGCTTCGAGGACTCGAAAACGATGGCGAAACTGTACCACTCTCTCGACGCTTAACCGCTCGTCAAAAAACCAACTTCCTCGAGCTGATGCTGGGACAAATCGCCAATTACTGCCCTATTATTTCGCGTAGCACGCTGGTAAAAAACTCAACCTCTCTTGAGTTCATCTGGCAAGCGATTCGACAACACTTTGGATTCCAGGTCACCGGCGCACAACTTATCGACTTTTCTGACGTACACCTTGCGGCAGATGAGCGCCCTGAGGACCTGTACCAACGCCTCATGGCCTTTGTGGAGGATTCCTTGCTGCGTGCAAATGGCTTAACCCACCATGGTGAACATGTTTCAGAGGATGAGGAACTTACTCCCACTCTCGAAAACTTCGTCGTCCTTACCTAGCTACGACTCATTCACTCCAGCCTTCCTCGATTGGTCAAGCAGCGCTACGGCACGGAGTTGAGATCTCGCACCCTCGCCTTAATTAAGCCAGAAATCTCACAAGCCCTTACCTCTCTCCTTGAGGAAATCCGCACCTCCGATGACGCTAGGATCCTGCGTGCAGCGGTAGCTGACGATTTTCGTAGCCCCCGTCCGGGTGGCAGGAGTAACTCTAAGTTCCGCACCAGACAACCTCGTCAGGACAAGGTCTGCCCCTTATGCAAGCAAGCCGGTCGCTCTAACACAAACCACTTCCTCAGTCAGTGTACCTTCCTCGCTGACAATGACAGGCGCTTCATGGTAAAAGCGACGCAGATCGTTGGCATCCTCGACAACGAACCAGACACCGACTGCGACCTCGACCCTGATCCTCCAGTTCCTGATCCCACTTTGCCTACCCCAGATGTCGTAGCCTACCGTGTACAGACCCGTCAGTCTCCTTATATGGATGTCTTTCATGCTCACCGTGTTGTCCGCGTCACCATTGACAGCGGCGCCACTGGAAATACCTCGAAACACGAAACACCTCGGATGTCCTATAATATCAAGTGCCTAGTCCGTCCAGCAGGCTGATGGCTCTTCTCAACTTCAGGTGGTCGGTGAGATACGAACAACCTTCACCCGCGACAACACAGACTTGACGTTCGAAGGTCTTGTCTTAGAGGATCTTCATGTTGAAGTACTCGCCGGGACCCCCTTTATGGAGGCAAATGATGTTGCTGTGCGTCCCGCTAAGAGAGAGGTGCTCCTTGGCAATGGGTCTGTCTACACGTATGGGTCCAACTCTCCACCCAGCCCCCTCCCAACTGTTCGTAGGGCTTTTGTTCTCCGTGCTCCTACTCCTTCCAAGACTGTTTGACCCGAAGAATTCTTGGAAGTACAGCTGCCAGACGATGCTCCTCCTGATTCAGAGTATGCTTTTGAGCCTCGTACTGATGCACCAAGTTCACATTAACTCAAGCCATCCCAGTTGTGGCCGCAGCCTAGTGTCGTTTCAAGTGTTGCGCGGGCCATACGCATACCAAACCTGTCAACCGAGCCTCGCACACTTAAGCGTCACGAACACTTCTGCCAAGTCACTCCTGTCTTCGAACCAAAAGAGGATCCATCTACAGGCCCGTCTCCTGCTCAGCGTCCGTTACCACCCTCTAATTCCAGTCACTCCGCATCCGTTCAGGTAGACCCAGACAGCATCCTACCTCGGGCCATCAGGGCCAATTTCCAATCCCTGCTTAGAGAGTACGACTCCGTATTTGACCCCCAGTTCCCTGGTTACAATGGATCCGCAGGCCCTTACCAAGCACAGGTCAACATGGGCCCTGTTGAGCCACCACAGCGGAAAGGTCGCCTCCCCCAATATGCAGGAGATAAACTCGTCGAGCTCCAAGAGAAGTTTGACCACCTAGAGCAACTCGGAGTCTTCCGTCGCCCCGAAGATGTTGGTATCACTGTAGAATACCTAAATCCTTCTTTCCTGGTAAAGAAGCCCAACGGCGGCTCTCGTCTCGTCACCGCTTTCGCTGACGTAGGCAGATACAGTAAGCCTCAACCATCTTTGCTGCCTGATGTTGACTCCACCCTACGACTCATCGCCCAGTGGTCACATCATTGTCATCGACCTAACAAGTGCCTTTTATCAAATCCCTTTGGCCAAAGAGTCCATGAAGTACTGCGGCGTTGCCACTCCTTTTAAAGGAGTACGAGTCTACGTTCGTTCCGCTATGGGCATGCCCGCGTCCTAGGCCCCTTACTACAAGATGGATCCGTGGCCAAAATTGCGGATGATCTATACTATGCCGGCAACACACCCCAAGAGCTATTATGCAACTGGAAGAAGGTCCTACAAGCCCTACACAAGTGTAACCTGCGTTTGTCTGCCCACAAGACCATCATCAGTCCCAAGAGCACCACTATTCTTGGCTGGATCTGGACTGTTGGCTCTCTCTCCGCCAGTCCCCGCCGCCTAAACACCCTCGCCACGTACCCTGAGCCAAGCACTGTTGGTCGATTGAGATCCTTCATTGGGGCATACAAGGTCCTCTCCCGCGTCATCCCAAGGTGCTCGCGTTACCTCACTCCCTTGGATGCTGTAACGGCCGGTCGTCCTTCCCAGGAATCCATAAACTGGACCGATGATCTAAGAGGTGCATTCCGTAGTGCTCAGAATGCCCTTTCATCTGCGCTCACAATCAAGTTACACAGACCTGAGGACCAGCTATGGATTGTAACTGACGGAGCTGTCAGGGGCCCAGGAATAGGTGCTACTCTCTACGTGACGCGCGGTGACAAGTTGCATGTTTCCGGTTTCTTCAGCGCTAAGTTGCAGGGGTCCCAGACAACGTGGCTTCCATGCGAGGTAGAAGCCCTCTCCATTGCGGCTGCTACTAAGCACTTCAGCCCGTATCTTATTCCGTCGTCCAAGAAGGCCTGCATCCTTACTGACAGTAAGCCCTGCGTCCAAGCGTACGAGAAGCTCATCCGTGGGGAGTTCTCTGCCAGCCCTCGTGTATCCACTTTCTTATCTGTCGTAAGCCGCTACCAGGCTTCTGTAAGGCACGTCTCAGGCGCTGATATCCTCCCGTCAGACTTTGCAAGCCGAAACGCCGCCCCCTGTGAAAACGAGACCTGTCAGGTGTGTTCTTTCATCACTTGAACTAGCGACTCTGTTGTCCGAGCCGTGTCCGTTCAAGATATCCTCCAAGGGAGCGTCCGCCTTCCCTTCACCAGCCGGCCCGCCTGGTTGGCTGTTCAGTCTAAATGCCCAGACCTGCGCCAGACACACGCTCACCTTGTCCAGGGTACGAGACCTTCCAAGAAGCTCACTAACATCAAGGACGTCAAACGGTATTTACAAGTTGCGTCAATTGCAAATGATGGCCTCCTTGTTGTGCAGCGTCATGAACCGTTGTCACCGTCCAGGGAGTGCATTATCGTCCCCTGCCAAGCCTTGGATGGCCTTTTGACCGCTCTTCACATTCAGCTTAGCCACCCGTCCTGCCACCAGTTGAAGATGGTCGTCAAACGCTATCTTTTCGCCCTCGATCTGGACAAGGCAGTCTCTCGTGTCTCTGATGGATGCCACTCCTGTGCGGCACTCCGAAACTCTCCAACCGCACGTATTGACCAGTCCACCTCGCCACCACCTGACGCTATTGGTCGGTCCTTCGCAGCAGACGTCATCAAGCGCTCTCGCCAGCTTATCTTTGTCCTCCGCGAGACTGTGACCTCTTACTCCTCCAGTTTATTGCTTGACGATGAGCGGCACCAAACGTTACGCAATGCCATCGTCAAACTCTGCTTGGAAATGCGCCCTATGGATGGTCCACCCGCTGTGATCCGTACTGACCCTGCACCTGGCTTTAAGGCCCTAGTCAACCACCCACTCTTAGAGAAGCACAGAATTACAATTGAGCTTGGCCAGGCCAAAAATTCCAACAAGAACCCCGTAGCTGAGAGAGCTGTCCAGGAGTTGGAAACAGAACTACTACGTCAGGAGCCTCTTGGTGGTGCTGTCTCTCCCCTCACTCTCGCCGTAGCCACCTCTGCCTTGAACTCTCGTATCCGTTCCCGTGGGCTATCCTCACGAGAAATGTGGACACAGCGGGACCAGTTTTCAAACAAGCAGTTACCCCTTGCCGACGACCATTTAATTACCCTCCAGCACAAGCAGCGTCTCTCCAACCACCCCCACAGTGAGCGCTCTAAGGCCCCTGTGCAGCAAAGGCGCCCTACTCCCCAGATTGATGTTAGTGACCTAGTATACCTCCATTCCGACCTGAACAAGTCTCGAGCCCGTGACCGCTACCTTGTTGTAGCCATAGAACCACCGTTCTGTGACATCAAAAAGTTCATTGGATCCCAGTTACGCAGCTCATCATACCATGTCAAACTATCAGAGTGCTTCAAGGTCCCATCTGACTTGGCCGACCCCTTACGTGTTCCCCACACACGTGGCAGTAACGACTCAGACGATGAAGACGAACCTGGTACCACATCGTGCCCACCACCCTCTCTGCCTGACATCCCTGATGCCATCTCTTCTTCAGCGCATCAGCTATCTGACAGCTCTCACTGTGTTACACCACAAGCCTGTGCCTTTCCTGTTGATCATATCATGGTTGACGCAGCTACACAGCCGTCATGCCCTGATGACACCCCATTAGAAAACGCAGTCATGTCAGCAGACCCTCCCACTCCTGACCTACGGAGATCCTCACGTGTCCGCGTCCTCCTTCGCATTTTGTAGATTATGTCACTGAACTCTGACTTTCCCTTGCATATAAGTTAGCGTCAAGTACATTCCACTATGTTCTCGGTTCCTGTTATGTGGCATAGTATGCCCCTTTTTACTTTATGTATTTACTGCGTTGAAAAGACTCATGAAACAAGAAGAAAGAAGTCACGCCAGTACCGGTCAGCGGTACTAGGACTCAGCATGCGTTTTATCTGTTGTTCGTAGCGTGGCGTCCGCCATATTGTTACCGTTACTCGGCTGTTAGTTTTATCCCAGTTTGATTAAAAGCCTTACACGAGCCGGTCGTGCCTTGGTTCTTGCCTTATCTTCTTAACTGGCGTCACATTTACCATACTTTTTTCATGTTTGCCCCCCCAAACAAGGTGGCATCAAAACCCGTGAAAAGGTTTCTCAATTTCTTACTACGTACATCTATCATTAGAATAGAAAGCCGGGGAATGGAGACGGTTACTAAAAAGACCCCCCTCCCCTGGCGAGAGAGGATAAGGGGTAATCTCCTCGGATAGTCTCATTCAAGTTATGTTAGATATTTGTACCCAATTTCTCCCCGTATGATGTTACCACGCGCTTGCGTAGATATTCTCGTGGAGGACAAAAGTGCGTGCAAAGCCTTCTGGGTTCTGCACGTGAGTAAACTTCGCGTCGTGTGATTAGCCATTTCTAGATCCTTCTAGGATTTCTGAAACCGGGAGTGATCTTAAACACGAAGGCGCGATTTATGAGGAAGTCCTCCCTGGGAACACGTAGGCTCATTTGTTGGTCACTGTTGACGTGCGCGGGTCAAATTCAAACTAGCGGGCCATTTGAATACACGCAAGGTAAGCTGTAAGTGAATTAAACTGTCTTTGCTGTCCTTACTTGCCATGAAATTAAAATATCTTCATCTAACAAGAAATGGTACTTCGCAGATTACTATTTTATTGGATGAATCTTTAATCGAGGAGTTTACTGGTTAGAGCGAAAGTTTTTCATACGAGGCGATATTGTACTCCAAACAAAAAAAATTATAGAAAACTAATTAAGGAAGAAACACGTTGCTTTATTCATTCTATATGATACTTTTCTTAATTTGACTTGTTTTACAATCAACTCGTTCATGCATTTCTTCCAACAATCAAGAACAGACTTTAATAGAAGGGAAATTTAGAGTCGCCTTCAAGTATCAAAATCTGAAATTGAACTTGTACATACATACAAATTACATACAAATTTTGTTGCAAATCCACAAGTAGAATTGAAGTTAGTAAAATTTTGTGTACCAGATAGCATGAAAGTATGTGGAAAACCAATAAGACACGAACTTCGGTTAATTTTGTCGACCATCAGAGTGACTTCTTCACACTCCCGTAACTGGTCCAGTTGGTACTTAGGTATAGTTTGGAATAAGAATTTTGGAATATCGTCCTAACATGATATATGGATAGAAGCATTTGTTTACATCCTTTTCTCGTTCTCGAACAGGGGAAATACTTAACATTATTTGCTCTTTTTCAGGTGGCAGATTACATTCACGATACAACACAAGTTTTGGAAAGTCTTCAAAGGAAACCGATTTATAATTTTCAATTATTCGTCGAGCGTGCGTTGGATCCGAGACAGTAAAGGTAACACTTGAGATCGTTACAGTCATCTGATAATCAACCAGGATGAGTAAAATAATTTTTTTATTGAAAACAACTAGAAAATATCGGTAAATCTTTCTAATGGTGGTCAGGCTAAAACTAGTAAGATCTAGTAATTCGATATTTTAACTAAAATTCTTTACTTGAACTGAAATTCATGTAATGGACGGCAATTCCCTTGTTCACGCTCCGGCTACATTGATTGTAACAGTTGGATTTATGCGAATAACTGAGTTTCATACATGTATGCATCAAACGAAATTCTCCGTAACATTTAAATCAATAAAGAACAATTCGAAAGTTCTAACCTTTTGGTAGATGTGAAATAAGAAAGAACATCACGATGAACTTGAAAATCACCACTGACTTCATCTTCAACCTGAAAAAGACCAAGTTAAAATTAGACAAAAAAATAGCTGCATCTTTCTTTTCTAACTTTCAACTTATGCCAGTTAAAAGCATCACGGCATTCTACTAGACACCGATGGATCAATCGAAGTTAAATAAAACAAACTTAGCAAATTAAAAGTAGATAAAAGTCTATCATCAAAAACGCAAACGCTAAGTGAGGCGTTAGACCTGCAACTTACGATGGAGAATTTACCGTAGCCAGTTTCTCGACTTTAAGACTAAAACTTACTACGGTGTAGTAAACAAATTAATATTCTACACTTACACAAAGGTGCAGTAGAATTTAGGACTCTATCTTAGCTCCACAATAAATTTTTTATAAGTGACAAAATTGTTTACAAGTTTGACACAGTATGCTTGGCTAGGTTCGTGTCTTGTCACGCTGCTTGCAGCAAGAGAAACTAATTCGTGAAGAGAGCAGTCTGTTCAGGGAAAAGTCGTTAATTTTTTAAACGAGTTGAGACCCTTTAATTTAAATTCGTCTCCCTTAAATAATAACGTAATTACACTAGAAGTTTATTCCCTTCTTGCCGCAGTCTGTTCAATTAAAAGGTTTATTTATTTTAAAAAATATATAATTAGTATTCGATTGAGCGTTTCGTGGCTCATATGTACTAGGTAGGCGTGATATAAGCAGGTACTTGTACTCTTAACAGGTCAATATATTTCGTTTTTGGTCAATAAAAGCATGCACGCCCGACTAAACAAATCATGAATTAGCTGTTTCTTTAAAACTAAACTGAATTCCGCGAAAAGAATTGTTGACATCGTAAGTTTTTATATACAAAATATTTGGTCGAACGATACTGTGTATCATTCGTAACATTTTCTCAAATTGAACAAAGGAATTACTAATTGTTACGGTTTTTGAGACATCTGGCCTTCATCAGCATTTATTTTTTATGATTTGTTTCTCCCTTTACCTTCTATTTACCTCTATTTCGTTAACAATACTGCGCTGCGCATTTGAGTTTAATCTCTGTCTTAGTTTGGGGATGTCATGAAACATTTTTTTCGTACTTATTTCAAGCGACCACCTCTCCTCAGCGACCAGTATTCCAAAATACCAAAAGTTTCCAAGTCAGATCACTACATTTGGAACCTCTTGTAAGTGACCACCTCACGTAAGCGACCGCGACCACTTTTAGAGCTAAACGTTTGAAATTTTCGTTTGTTTTCAAGACCACTTGACAGACAACAGAGCAGAAATAGGATAATAAGGTGTTGCAACATTATCGCATTCCTGGGTTCGACAAGAGACGGAAATTTCTCAATGGGAAGTACCTCATTTTTCTCGAAATTGCCTTTCCACACGAATAAAACATTTAAAACATGGGGTAAGTCTCTTCAGTTACCACATGTTAAGGAAGCAAAATGTTGACCCAATATGGTCTAATCTCTCATAAGCGACCACCTCCCTTGAGCGACTACCTAAGCTTGACATCTTGAGTGGTAGGTTACGGGAGGTTCAACAGTATTTTAGAAAGGTGATTATATTTATAATTGTCGATCCACACATTTCAGAGAAATTGATATTTAGAAAGTAATTTTTGTCTACAAGAGCTTTCGAGAAAAAAAAACGAGCTGAAATTCTCGTCGTTTAGAGCTTATTTCATCACAAAAACATTCAACAGAGAACAGGAATTCGGATCAGTTAAAATATTTGTTCCTGCTTCGTTTTGCAGGTTCAGGTTTGACGCTTAACTGTTTATTTACATTTCACATCATTAAAAATTAAGGGTGAGGGCGAATTTTTGGCTATTCCCTGTTAATATGGTTATTTTCTGTGAACTGGGTTTATTTTTTACGAGCATAGGAGACTCGCAGGAACACATCGCCAACGGAGAACCTCACAATACAAATTAATATTTCCTGCTTTTTATCCAAAGGTATGTTTCAATTTGGATTCTTTCATAAAGATATTTCTTTTTCAGTATATTTTTACACCTTTCTTCAAATCAAATTAAAGTGATGTTTATCCTTTAGAAATATCAATATCTCATCCACTGAAGCACAAACTCGAGTAGATGATTCAATGTCTGACTATAACAATTTAGAAATTGTACGAATAAAAGGCTGTCCAGTTTGACATAAAAGACACTATCTTAACTGGCTCTAATTATATAAGAAACATTTTCAGATTATTTCTTTGTGTTACGGTGGCAATTAATGAAATGTACCTTAAAGGTCAAGACAGACACGCGATGTCCTGTGGTGGACAGAACAGATTACATCAGTTTCAAAATCGGAAGCTTAAAATGACTGTGCAGTCACGAAACTTCGTAAAATTAAAGTTCTTCTTGAAGCTAACAAGTCACCGCTAATCTAAAGTTCATGAATTTAGTTTGAATATCACACTTAGGTATCATTTCATCAATGGGCTCTAACTGCGCCTCAGTCATGTAGTCATGAAAAAATACCTTGTGGCGACTGCTTTAAAGGTGCCATAATTTTGTAATAAAGCGATAAGAGAGAGCGGGAAATAAATAAGTTATTTACCGACTCAGGGGCCCGTTTCTCGAAAGCCCTGGAAACTTTTCGGGCCCGTAAAGCCATAGCAAAATCTTGAACCTTACGATTACAGAGCTGTTTAATTCACATGTTCCTAATATCAAGAGAAGTTCCCTTCATACAAGAAGTTTCAGGCGTATACACTTCTCGATCTTTAGATACAGTTGGACTAAAAATGGCTTTACGGGCCCGAAAATTTTCCGGAGCTTTCGAGAAACGGGCCCCAGGGCCGGTCCGTATAGTGAAAACGTTTGACCACTGACTCGAAAATGTTGTTGGAAAAGTACTAGAAACTGTTGCCAGCCACCTTCCTAAATCATCAGTTTTACGTTCAACTCTTTGTTATTGAAGTATTATACGCTGTGAAAAACATATATATTAGCAATGTTGCGTTAGAACTCACGTCAGTAAAGCGATATTACACTACTGCGTAAGCTGTGTTACGCTTACAGAAATTTGCGTCAAACAAAGAATATATCTATTTGACACTGTACCGCGAGGTCACTAAGCTTGTATCATGTTTCTTTACGAAGGACAGAGATGAAGACTGTCTCCGCCGTTTTGGTGGGATGGGGAATCCTTCTAATGAGTTTACGTTATGGTATGACAAATTATTTTAAATTATTTTAAATTATAAACTGTATTGTATTGGTTTTACTTTCAAGTCTGATTAAGCATATCTTATCCACTTTAACTTGTAGGTCAATTAAGTATTGGGTAGTTAGACATGACCCCTAAAGCGGCATGCAATGCTTTGAATCTCATCGTGTTAAAATAAAGGATCTTACGTACTTATTTACCTCTTGTTTTTTTTTTTTAATTTGGTGCATATGTATATTAAAAAATATTTCGAAGATTTGATTGGAAGAAATTCGGATCGATCTAACTTGGGAAATATTTTCGTAAAATCTCAAGTTCTATGAAAGGAGAAAAACTAAGATTACCACAGAAAATCCAAACTGCTTTTTGTCTAATAATTAATTTGTAATTTGTGTTTTCCATTAAAACATCTTTCAATTAAAATTTTGTTTCTGGAGCAACATGTTTCAGATAATAAAAACATATGTGACTTATAAGAGTTTTGTGCACTTGTAATAAGCGGTATTGGGCCTAAAATGGTGTGGAAAATTGTTAAGAATGCATTACCATTGAGCCACCTTTGAGCCGCCATTTCCTCCTTCAAACTATTTATCGTGGCATTCCTCCACATGGGTAGTACTTAGAAGGTTGCTTCTGTTAATAGATCAACTAGTTTATCTTTTTATTTTTAAAGAGGAAACATTTTTCATTTTACAAAATATGCAAATTCAAATGTACAACGGTCGAACATTTACTGAAGATGACATAGGAATGTCGAAACATGCCTCATCAACCCGAGTTGAAATAAAGTTACTTACTTACTTTTGTAAAATGAAAAATTTTGTTTTTTTCTCAAAAATTGCTGTTACTCTACTTTTTTACGATCTTTTTATTTATTTTTGAATCCTCTAACGATTTTAAAAATATTGTATAATCCTGTTTCACCTCCTATTTAGAGATAAATACGTTACAAAATTTTTGATACGAAAAGGTTTCTTTCACAAGGTGGAGTATCATCTATCAAACATAATCGACTAAAAGAAACAAGTTTGACAGAGGGTAAGTCTTGATGGTTTCTGTAGGCCAGGCTGGCCGGCTGATGTTTAACAACTATTGGACGATGTTGACCAAAATATCGTGATTTGTCAGTGGCGAGCAGATCAATTATTTGATCTGCGAGACACTGATAAATCACGATATTTTGCAATAACCGAGTTCAATAATTGTTTTATCATTGGATCAACAATTTTTTTTCATATTTAAATCAGCTCAAGGAAGCGATCTGCTATTTTTCACTCAAGAGCGTGGTTAGAATTACGCATAAGCGAATATTATTTGCAGCAAAACAGATTTAGAAGATGAAAAGTGCATCGAATGATAATTTTTTTCAATGCGCTACCTTCGTGCTTGGAGTGCGGATTTTAATTTTGCACTGTCGCTGAACTGAAATGTTTTGCTGATATTCTCCCTCAAGACACGTTCTTCTTTTACATACCAGTTTACTATTATGTGTAAGAGATTTTCATCTATGGTGTCTTGTCAGCTAATGTCAGGAAAAACAGAGTAAAATCTTGATTTCTTTTCATTTCAGAAACCAAAACCTCTATTTTTCTGATCACTTTTCTCTCATAAAATGCCATATTAGATAGAAAAGAAACGTGATTTAGTTTGTGTCTGACAGAAGACCTTTTAGACCTTTTCTGTCTAGAGAAATAAGAAACGACCTAACATTATTAGAGTCCAGCGGCTGTCAAACATGTGTTGTATGTAACACTTAGTTACATACACTTTTATGTACACAGTTTTCTATTAGTACTAGTTTTATATTATTCTTAGCATTCATTTGTTTTATATTTTTAAAAAATTTACATTGGTGCATATGGAAGTATTTTATTAGTATTTTTAGTAACTATATAGCAGATGATGTAAGTTTTAGTGATTTTTAGTTTTAGTTTTAGTGATTTTTGTATGTTGAAGGATTCTATTAGCATTTTTATTAACTATCTAGTAGCTGGTGTAAGTTTTTAGTTATTTTTAGTAGTTTCTACAGCGTGTCCCCAAGTAACGTCTATCGTGTTTGATGAATTTGACACGCAAATTAAGTTACTCACTTTCTATCCGATTTTCGTGAATTACATTTATTTCAAATTTCAAATCCGATATCTTCCGGTAAAAACAATTAAATCAGCTTTCTTCAAAAAAGAAAGGAATCGACTCTGTATTGGTATTCCCAAAATATTAGAACAGAATTATAAATTTTACTTTTCAGAAGGGAGAGGAGAGAGAAGAGCATGTCCTGGCTTACCCAAACAACCAAGGTATCTCTTAATGGAAAAATTGGTTCAAAGAGCGACAGGGAGAACTAACGTTTGTAATCTTTTCACTTACGGTTGTTGGTGTGGTCCACGTGGACATGGAAAATACGTGGACAACTTTGATTAGTAAGTATGGACTTCCTCCACACCATAGCAATAACAATAGCAATAACATTTATTACTTATATTGCACCTTTTCTATAAAAATAGTCAAAAGTGCATTAGAATTAGATGAATTCTTAACACTTACAAATTGAGAATTAAAACTACCAACGCTACTTGAAATTTAAGACCTAAAATCCTATAATACATTCGAGAATTGGACTTATAATAAAGTCTTAACAAAAGGCGTTAGAGAACAAATGAGACTCAAAAAGCAACGACGCTATAAGAGTAAATTATATCTCCTTCATAGAGCTTGATATTTTACAGGGTATAGCAGGTTAGATTGGTCTGAAACTCGTTCGATCAGATCTTCCATTTTTAAAAACAGATCTTCCATTTTTAAAATAAGAACATAAAAGTCTGGTCTGATTAAAATTTGAAACACGAAATAAAATAGGGGTTGTACAGTCAGTTTCTTTGTTTGTTTGTTTTTTTTTTTTTGGCAAATTGGTATATTTTGTCTTTGTTTAAAAACTGACGCCAAGCAAACCAAATTATTATAACTACTCTGCCAGATTTAAGGCAATTTCACAGAAAAAAGTGCCATAAAATTCACTGTTATTTTTGCTTTTAGTAGTGCTGACCACTAAAAGCGTAAGTAAGCATGTTAGAAATTATATGAAAACCCTGACGTTTTCCTCTAAGCGCGCGCAAATTACTTATTGGTGTCTGTTTAACTTCACGGTTTACATACATACAGACATACATACATAAACTTTATTTAAGCTCGAATTTCAGTGTAGCTTGACAAGCTAATATTTCCGAGCAACAAAATATTTGATAACGAAAAATTAAAATAGAAATTGCTATTTACATATTTACAATTGACTTATGTTAACTAATTATAAAATTGTCATTTACATGTTTTATGAATTGGTTTTACTGATGTGCTTTTTGAAGTCTGAGAAGCTACATAACCTTTGAATTCAAATTAATCATTCCTGTATAAAAATATTTCCGTTTATAATTACATTTTCTGTTCCCTTCCCTTTTAGTTTGGTTCCCCCTATAGTTTCTTTTCCCCTTTTGTTCCTTTTTCTCGCTCATTATTTATTTGGTTATTTTCATCAGCTGCTGCAAAGTTCATGATTTTTGTGAGATGGACCTTGATAAAGATCCGGACAAGTGTAACGTTGTTGGGGGAATTGGGTATAAAGCGAAACAATTCCTCTACAACAAAGATACCAACAAGTGTTGTGAGTAACATATCAAACACTCAAGACAGTGTTTGACCACATTTCCAAACCCCGAGAAGTTAGTTGAAAATACGACGCGTAGCGGAGTACTTTTTTAGAGCTTCGAGGTGTTTGGAAATGTTGTCAAACACTGTCTTAAGTGTTTGACATACCTTCTTAATGGAAACTAGAACTAAGGAGAAAACGGAGAAATAAAATCGTAAAATCTATGCTAATTAAGATCGGATATCCAGACACTGTCCCGACCATGATTTCCTGCCTCTAAACGTGATGAATTGTTGTTGTGTTCGAGAGGTTTGTTCAGGGTAAAATGTTTTTTTTAATTCTGAGAAAAAAGTATTAGCTCAACGTGATAAAGAAGAACACATAAGTGAAAATACCTTTGATAAAATGAGACTAAAAATTGTTTAAAATTGTTATTAAACGGGGCATGATTACGTACGGTTCGCACTTCACTGCTTGAGTTGAGATGAATGTACCTCGAACAATAAAAACAGTAAACCTCACCGAAAAGTTTCAAAACTGAAATCAAAATTTTCGCTAATTCTGGATTAGCTTAATCGGGCTTTGAACAACCCTGCCTCACTGGTAATCATGCTTAGTAAGATTTACCTAATTGTCAATGCAGCTCCAGTGAGTGACTATTCTGCAAGCCTTATGAAAGAGAAGAAGTGCAGGCATGCTGTATGTCTTTGCGACATGGAGATGGTTCGGTGTATGGGAAACTATAAAAGGAAGATTGATATGGACAACATCTTACATCAGCAATGCAATATCACAGGTAACATTTTAGTTCCAGGACTAAATGATTTGCATCGTAATTCATTCGAAACTTTGAATACATTTTCTCTCTATTTCTTAGTAGACTTTTGGTATACAATAAAGACCGAATGAGTGCGGGAAAGTTCGGTCAACAAAAATACACCTTCTGACTTATAAGGAAAAAATTAGGCCACATTTATGCCATGTTTAAACCTATTCAATTGATCTGCTAATAATGCGGTCTAATTACAGACAGTCCTGTTTGCAAAACCAAGGCGGATGTGATTGTTCTCATTCAAGACAGTCAAGGTGTTGCCTCAGCGACAGTTAAAAACATTAAAACCTTGGTGAAAAGAATGCTGACTCAACTAAGCAGTGAATCAACTAACTTCAAATTTGCCCTGGCAAAGTACGCTACTTCGCGGCGAATTAGTTGTTTTGGAAGCGCAGATAAAGCAATCAGTTACATAGACAAGGAATACCAGCACGGAGGAAGCGGTCGTAACCGGTTAAAACTTGCCCTGAGTAAAATGGTCTTGAAACAGTTTGAAAAGCGTCCTGGCGACAGAAAAACGGACACGGCAAAGGTGAGATTTACTTTTAGCATTTTTACGAGTTGATCTAAACTGTGTGACCACCAAATTCAAATCTCAATTTTCTCTGACTTTCATAATAATGATAATAATGATAATAATGATAATAATGATAATAATGATAATAATGATAATAATGATAATAATGATAATAATGATAATAATGATAATAATGATAATAATGATAATAATGATAATAATGATAATAATGATAATAATGATAATAATGATAATAATAATAATAATAATCAGGAGGGATGGGGATGAGAATAGAGAAACAGCTGCCAACTTTAAAGCGGGGAGAAGAACTGAAAATATTCAAGACTGGAAAGAAAAGCCGTTATATGGACAGTTTGCAAGACAGGGTGAAGGACAAAGAAGTGAGGAAACATGGACCTGGTTAAAAGAAGGAACGCTCAAGAGAGAAACAGAAGCTCTTATCATTGCTGCACAAGATCAAGCAATACGAACAAACTATATTAAAACGATGGTTGACAAGTCACAGAATGACCCGAAATGTAGGATCTGTAAGCAGAGTAACGAGACCATTAGCCATATTGTAAGTTCGTGCTCGAAACTGGCACAAAAAGAATACAAAAGGAGACATGATAACGTGGCTAGAGCAATCCATTGGGACCTGTCAGGAAAATGTGGGTTCGAACGAAAGGAGAGATGGTATGACCATGTTCCAGACAGTGTGCTTGAAAATGAGGATTACAAACTTCTATGGGACTTCAGTGTGCGAACAGACCATGAAATAGGGGCTAGGAGACCGGATTTGGTGATCATTGACAAGAGAGACAAGAGCTGTCAGATTATAGATGTGGCAATTCCAGAGGATAATGGGGTGAGAGAGAAGGAAGATGAAAAAGTTGAAAAGTATCAAGATCTAGCAAGAGAAGTTCGAAAAATGTGGGGTGTGAGGACAAAGGCTATTCCAGTGGTAGTGGGAGCATTGGGATCAATACCACTGAGATTGAAGGACAATCTGAGAGCCATTGAGGTGGGCATTCCTGTTGGACTGATCCAGAGATGTGCATTGTTGGGGTCGGCAAGAATTCTTAGAAAGGTGCTGGAGATGTAGAAAGAAGAGAAAAAGCAAACAAGGGGTGTTTCTTGGCCTCCCTAGGCAACTTGTTGTTGCCCGGAGCCAATGACGAAACCAGCTTCAATATCATCAATAGCTGTGCGAATCTTTAATAATACTAATAATAATAACGAATATTTAAACAGGATGACCCATGAGTGTATTCAACACTGTTATCAGAGAGGTCCTGTAAAAGAAACTATAGTGAAAATAAGGTAAAAAAAGGTAAAAAAAAAAACAAGGCGTGCAAAATTAGTAAAAATGTTCACTAAAGCTTATGCTAAATAGAAATCTTGAAGTTATGGGTCTAAATTCGATTGGTCATTATCATCAGTCCTCATCGCGCCATCGGACACATAAGGCTTTAAAATTTGATTGGTAGTTTATTAAAAATCTTGGCTCCTTGATAGTGAAAGCTCTTCTTCCCAAATTCAAGGCGAACTTTAGGTAGTTTCACTGATAAACCATTGTTCCCTGTGTTCTTAGAGTGAAGTGATCTTTCAAAGTAGGTCTTAAAGGGGGTGCAAACATTATTTTGAAGACAGTCGAAGACAAACTGACTGCTTTTGCGCTTAATTAAGTTCTCTGCTGATGGAAGTTTTAGATTGCTGTTACCAATAACTTTCAAACTTCGTTGTTCAATGTTCTTTATCAGACTTTTTCGCGTGTCTGACCAATCAAGACCAAGTGATCTGCAGTATGTAAAAATAGGCAAGATCATTGTTTTATAGATTGTTGCAGTACATTTTTGGTCAATCAACGAACGGATTGACTTTAAGAGATTAGGTCTGCCTGGTGCTTTCTAGTAAGTTCAATCAAAGTGTGATGTAAGGTTCAAATTTGGGTCTAGGTCAACGCCCAAGTACTTGTAAACAAACGACATTGGTGATACATGCCCCATTAACGGAGATATTAAGCTCATTTCCCTGAAGATTGATTCTTTTCGCAGTTCCAAAGAACATAGTCTCAGTCTTCCCTTTTTTAAAATTGGTATAGGGAAGATAAAAGATTCGAGAATAATTTTATAAAACCCGAACCTTAGCTATATTATTACAAAATAGGAACATATTGCGAGATAGCGGGTCTCAAATTCGAAAGTCTCTCATTCAAGTTGTCAATTCTGTTTTTCATTCTTCGTATTAACAAACTCGTTTCCAATTTTGATCAAGATTCTAGTGCTATTCTCAGACGGGAACACGGTGGATGAGAATGGAGACATTATGGACACCTTCATTCTTGAGAAAACAGCCAAAATGTTGAGAGTCGATAACAACATCAAAATAGCTGGTGTCCTTATTCCCAACACCGAGAAAGCACTGCGAATACAAGAGTTAACAGGCATCGTCACTGAACCAGATGACGCTATAGCACCCGATTTTTCTGCTTACCTCGACAAGATCGCAGATCTCCTAGCAACTCAAATAAAGGAATTCGCTTGTTCTTATGGTAAGAAGCTAACCTTTGTTCTGTTGGAACTTTATCTTTTTATCTCTTGGTATAGGACTGGCAAGTAAATTACAATGGCCTTCTTAAGTAGGTTTCTCCCTGTACGGGGGGAGGGGGGGGGGGGGAGGGGAAGAGAAGTGGCAATTCAGGAACACTCCCTGGAATTTTTAAATGGGATTACCAGCAAATTTTCTAAGTTTCGAACCAATTTGAGGGCGAAATTTGTCGTTATCCAAATCCTTGCAGTTTCTAAAGTTAAAGAAGTCGCGCCAAATAATACTTTGCAAATGTATCTTTTGTTTGAAAACCAATGAAACTTCATCATCCTCATCTTTATTTAAAAACACGGTAAATACATCAGGCATTAACAATTTACTACAAAAGCTACCACTTGTTACGAAAGGCTATGTATACAGATTAATCTTGTATAATTAATCAATCCTCTATAATAAATGAGTACAATGCAATCTTGTACTTTTAATGCACACACCAATCCTGTTTTTGTGAGGTTCAAAATCCTATAATTTGAAAACATCATCAAATTTCAAATAGGTAAAGTTATGTACCTTTGCAAAAATCGCCTTCCTGAAAGTTTCAATGAACCTGTTTTTACCACTATTTGCTCCTACTGTGGAGCTAATGTAAAGAAATTCTCACTCCGTTTTCAAGGCCCCTAATTAGTTAGTTCTCTCAGCACTGAAATTCAATATCCCTCTAGTATTGCTGTGTTTAACTATAAACTTAAGTTATCTTGCTTGGTATAAGTATATTTTACTTCTCTTAGTGTGCTTATTCCTTTTTTAAGTCTTATGTATCTTTAAGGTGGTCTTTTGCATAAGCCTTATTGGTTTCTCTGGGCTTCCTTGTCTTGTACATTGGTATGTTGTAAATATATTTATAAATGGCAAAATCAAAACAAGAACAAGAACAAATATTAGGCTTAATTTCTTACAGCTGAAAGAGGTGCATTGCGACAAGATGGCTATGCATCATATCTTATTCAGCGCCCATTGAAGTAAAATACCAGTGACCACACCTTAATTTATTAACACATGGTTGAACAGTAGATTAAAGAACAGTTCGTGATTGTCCACAAGTTCTGCAGTAAAAAACAAAACAGAGATAATGTTGTCTAATTGCAGGAGTTTACTTTTGCATGGACAAGACGGATGTGATTTTTCTGATTCAAGACAGTCAAGGTATTTCCTCAAAGACAGTTGGAAACATTAAAACCGTATTGAAAAAAATGATGCCTAAACTACGCAGTGTGTCATCTGACTTCAAGTTTGCTGTGGCAAAGTACGCTACGTCGCGGCGAATTAGTTGCTTTGGAAGCGCAGATAAAACAGTCAGTTACATGGACAGCGAATACCAACATGGAGGAAGCGGCCTTAACCTGCTAGATCTTGCCTTGAGTAAAATGGTTTTGAAACAGTTTGAAAAGCGTCCTGCCGACTCATATGAGGACAAGGCCCAGGTGAGTTTTACTTTTGGCTATTTTCTCTTTTGGTCAGACTTTGTGATGAACAAATTCAAGTTATCTGCGTTATCTCTGACTTTTATCAAAGTTGATATCAAAAAGAGAGAAAATTTGGGGAAAATACTATAAAAACCGAGGGCCAGTTTCTCGATGGTCCCGAAAAGTTTTTCCACCCGAAAAGCTGTAGCAAAATCTCAAACCTTATGACTACTGAGCTGTTTTATGTACATATTCTTAATACGAATAGAGGTTTCCTTCATACAAGTTTCATGCGAATACAACTCTCTGTCTTTAAATACCGATTAACTAAAAATGGCTTTCAGGCCCTTGGAGAAACGGGTACCTGGCCTCAGTTATATAATTACAAAACCAGAAACTCACTGCAAGACAGCAGGTCTTAAATTCCAAAGACTTTGGTTCAAAATGTCAGTGTTAATAAATCGTCTGCAATGTTCAAGATTCTAGTCATATTCTCAGACGGGAACGCACAGAATGAGAATGGTAACATTATGGACACCTCCACACTCGAGCAAACAGCAAAGTCGTTGAAAGAAGACAACAGCATCAATATTATTGGTGTCCTTATTCACAACACTGAGAAAGCATCACGAATACAACAGCTGAAAGGCATCGTCTCTGAGCCAGATAACGTCATAGATACAAATGCGGTGAGGGTCACCAGTTATAACAACATTGCGGATCTCCTGGCATTTCGCGTGAAACGATTGGTTGGCTGCCTTGGTAAGAATGTTATTTAATTCATTCTCTATTTGCACAATTGCGCATAATTCACTTTGTTTGCCCCAAACATTTGGCATAAATTATTGTTGTGAAATTGCCTTGGGAATGCGCAGACCTCCCAAGAGCATTTAAAAATGATAGCTTATGGAAAATTTGGGGGCAGACAGAGTGAATTAAAGGGAGTTGGAAAAAAGAGAATAAGAACTTTATCTTTCTATACCCTGTATATAAGGGTGCGTTCTTTTGGATCTTCTGGATCAGGGAACAATTGTCCAAGATCACTCGGATTTTGGTGGATCAAAGGACCCGATGATTCCACTCTGATAAAGGATTTATCGCCTTTTAATGCCCCACGATACAAGTGATCTTGGATCATTGATCCTGACCAGGATTACCCCAAAGGAATGCAGCCATACTAGGAAGTACACTGCAATGGCCTTCATGAGCAATTAATCTCTCCTCTAGGTGGGTCGGGAGGGTAGGGAGAGCCTGTGGTGCCAAAATAGGAATAGTAATTGGATTTTTGGCGAATGAGGAAGTGCCGCCCAGTTTTCCAAATCTTGACTAAGTTTCAGGGCAAAATGTTATTCAGTCCCTGACAGTGTTTAAAAAGTATCTTATTATAGGAAATTAACGCTCGTGTTAATTAACGTATTTGAAATGAACGCGACTTAAATTAACGCGAATTGAAGGTAAATTTGCTTCGCAATAAAGGAAATTAACGTGAGAGAGGGGGAAAAATTTCAAACTGAGGGAAATTAACGCGTTCGCTACACCCCGAAAAAACAGAATCTTTTGAGAGCAGGAGCAAATGTATCTTACTAATGTGAAAGATTGATGTGCAGTGTAAAGTGCGCGAATAAAATTTATTGTTTGGCTGTGTCAAGAATGTCTGGAGTGTGTCACAGATTTGGGGGAAAATAATGACAGTAAGTACGCGTGCTGTGATTGGTCAATTTAGCGGGCCGTATTCTACTGTACGGCCCGCTATAATTTAAAGCTGTTTTTGTTGCCAAAATGTTGCGTGATTTTTCGCCAAGTGTTCTTAACTTTTTAAGCAAGTAAAAGTTTAAAATGTTCTTTAATTTCTGAAATTCGGTATTAAAACCTGCTTACGACTTAAGAGTCACTTAACAACGATTTCAAATTGGCTCGTTTTGCTTTCGAGGTGCGTCAGAAATTTGAAGCCGTTCTGCCTGAATAGAAATCGTTTCCGAACCCGTCAGACACACAATAGAGATATGATACATATCTTACTAACCTCGTCTTCTCGGTCCCCACTGTAAGTTACGGATCCTCGTTTTTCCACTTCGATTTATGGCCCGCGCGCTTCGCGCTTGGGCCTTAAATCGATGGGATAAAATTCGGTCCGTAACTTACAGTACGGCCCTCGAACTCGCTTAGTAAGAGGTATATATACCATGATATCTAAGCAATTGAAAGCTCTTGAAATGCATTGTCCAATGATCCAGTTTTTAATCAACAAATTAGAAATGATCATTGGATAATGCAACTTAAGAGTTTTCAATGGCTTAGCCATCATGGTATGTAAGCCATTATACCATACTCTACAGTTAAAAGCGTTTATATATATATATATATATATATATATATTATCTTAGGTTTTTATATTTTGGGGGCGTTTTTAGTGAAAAAAATTATTTCACCGTAGTCGCGCTTTTTGGATATGAGATGACTTGAAGTTCCTCGTTGGCTATCCAATGTAATGCGTACTTGTGAATAATTGATAAATATTCAATCCAAAAATTCAAAATAGTAACAGGGCCTGGCAGGCGAGTACCTTCCAGTTTAACTATGCAAACATAAAAGAGATGTATTTGTACTCTAGCTAGTTTCTATGCGCCTACTAACAAATTTCATAGCAACATTTTTTTTTCCAATAGTTAAGTACACGGTGAAGGTTTACACCCCGGACTCGCATGTGAGAAGTGACTACGAACTGACTGTAAGGATCAAAGGACAAGGGAAACAGAAGACTGCGGATCATGTCTTGCACGAGACAACACTAGTCAGGGAAAAGTATGATATATTATCCTTTGTGTTCCTCCGTGCTCAGGGTCCGGGGGGACATGTCACAGTGACGGGAGTGTTTGACGTACCTTTTCGTAGTCATCTTTTCTAGCTTTGTGTCGTTTAGTTCTAGCTTTGTGTCGTTTAACGATAGAGACTACAGATATAATTATTCTAGCATCTTTTAGGGTGTAATGTTTGGAACAAAATATGTTTCCAACGACTTCGCATAAAGAATTGCTATCTCTTACTACAATTATCAGTCGAGTAAGGCGCGACGGAGCTTTGGTGACGAAGTTCTTGGACTTAGAATTACGGTGATGCCACGGGCAACTCTCCTCGTTTCCAATGGTAACAATGCGCTTTGCTGCCAGTGACGTCAAAGGTCGAGAAGTTGCCACTGGAAACGGAGCCAGTTGCCCGGGACAATAACACAAGTTGAACGTTAAAAACTGGTCACCAAACTTTCGTCGCGTGTTTCTCAACTGACAATCGTAGTAAGGACGAAAATAAATTCGACCCGCGTCCACAAAACGTAATTCTGTTTCCCTCTAAGATTTCCCTTTTGAATGATCACCCCTGGCAATTCAAATATTTACAAATACATTGGCTGAAACCAAATGTCAGGTTTCATTAGAAATTTTAAATGCTGAGCTTAGGAACGTGTTGGAATTAACGAGCAGAACAAGACATCACGTCTTTATACACACTAGACCCAGTTAAAAACAAGTCTCAGAAACGATATCAAAACTGCTAAATCCCAGTAGTTCGATATAACAGTTCTTATGTCAAACTACAGCGATTGAACAGTTTTTAAAACGTGTCTGAGAGCTTTTTTGTAAGTTCGTCTAGATCTGTTCTCCTCGAACGTCAGGTTCGGTTGAGATACTGCTGAGTCTCCTAGTATCTGATACAGCCCTTTCCCTAGGCTGGGTTTCTAGCAACAACTTCCCTCCAAGGAGAGAACTAATGGTACCACGACGGTAAAACCGGGAGGGCATCCAGAGAACCTATGTGAGGAAGTGCGGTGCGTTTGTTGAAGCTGCTACCGACCTAATTCAGACCAAAACAAGTGATTTCGGACGTGACTCTAAAATGGATACCTCATTTAAACTCTCTATATCGAAGGATAGGTACACGTTGTTACAACCCTTTCCGTCACGTGATTTTTTTCAGCCAATACTTCCCTCTGAGGAAAGGACTAATTGTTCCAAGTTATAGTGGACAAACCCGGGGAGGTCTCCCCGAGTTTAGGTGGGGATGTGCAGTGCGTTCCTCGAAACCCTTACCCTAATTCAGACCAGAGTATAGTGACTTTCGATTCCCTTTTTCAGATCTGGGGCCCGTTTCTCGAAAGCCCCGGAAACTCTGTTCCGACCCGTAAAGGCATAGCAAAATCTCGAACCTAACGATTACAGAGCTATTTTATTCACATATTCTTAATATGAAGAGAGGTTCCCTTCATACAAGGAGTTTCAGCCGTATACACTTCTCCGTTTTTAGATACAGATGAACTAAAACTGGCTTTACTGGCCCGAAAAGTTTCCGGGGCTTTCGAGAAACGGGGCCCCTGACCCTAAAACTGATACCCTACTTCAGCTCTCTATATCTGGACTTGTTCAACCAGGAATGCCTTCAACTGAGACTGCTTATATATGGTAGTTCCCTGAACTTGCGGCAAACAGAATAATTTTGAACAGTAAAATTTAGAATATAGGTAACTTATTTGAGTTTAGATCTATCGTCAGCTGATTTATTCTTTTAAGCAACCTACACGTGATTGTATCAGAGTTCTATGATCTTGATGTGGGCACTGTGGAGAGGATTGAGATAAGACCAAGAAGAGTCAAAAACAGCTTTTTCGGAAGTGATACCTGGAACCTTAACGAGGTAGGTGGGCAAAAGGTAAAGTCTGCATACGAGCCAAGTGGCCCATCAGGCCGGAGCTTATCCTGGTTTCAGTAGCATGAAGTGACCAGGAGTATTTCTAATCCCCCCTGGATGGGATGCTAGTCCATCGCAAGGTTCCGTGAGAGTAAAGTGTCTTGCCCAAGAACACAACACAATGTCCCGCCCAGGGACAGAGGAACAGCAGTGTACGACTGCTTTTATTATTATTAAATTCCATTCCACACACGACATATAATACTTATTATAAAATACATTTAGTACAATGCATTGCTCAGTTATATATCATTACTTTGTTTCCATGCGTTTACTAATTTATGAACGACACATAAATTACCTACAATACATTACTGTCTCACTTACCTACCTACCTATCTACCTGCCTACTTACTTCATTTATGCTTGCTCGCTTACGTTTGCCACCGGTGGGCGAAAGACTGGTTTATATTGACAAACAAGCGGAAAATATGCGCATGTTTAGACCTGGTATCTGCAGTAAGAGTAATACAAATAATTAGCTCTAAACTAGCCATTAATTTTGTGTCACTCAAATGCTCAGAACATGTCACTTAAAGAATATTTGGTTTGTTTTTGTATCAGGTGAAGGTTACAAAGGGAGACGAAACGCGAACTGCAGTGTTCAAGGAAACCATTCCAGTATGGCCCTCAAACATCCGCTGGTATTCTGGTACGTCCTGACGCCAAAACAACAGCTGGAAAATATTATTTGTTCTAGAAATCTAATGCCCATGTGTACTCTTAAAACTAGACCTTATTCAAGCTAAAACTTTCCATTGTACCCATAGTAGTCTAATTGGTAAGTAATTGGTTTGGTTTTGGTTTTAGGACACTCAATTGAAAACCACTCTATGCCCAAGGTTTCCTAGTACCGTATGATAATTTTCTGAACTCTATTATTAGTATAGGTAATCGTATGAAAGCGAGTGCAATTAAGGACTACACCACGAGTAATAGTTAAAAAATTGTACGATTGCTCATTTATACGCCTACCCGCTATATATTATGCATTGTATTGGATTTACTTTTAAGTGTGATTATGCATTTGATATATTTTATCCACTTTAACTTCAATGTAGGTTACTTAGATACTAGTCAGTTACACATGACCCCTCGAGCATGTAATGCTTTTAATCTCATCGTGTTTAAATAAAGGATCAAACTTACTTACTTACCCCTCCCCCTAAAGTTGACGCTCACGCGTCCAGCCGTCTCTTCTCGCGGAGGAACGTAGACCAGACTCGAGAGAGCGGCGGAAATCGAGCCTTCATGCTCTCTTGACCGCACTGAGTGATAATAGTGATATTAAAGTGTAACACAAACAGCTATACGAAGTCAATTTAATAAACTTATCTCGTATTTTGCTTTGCAGCTAGAGCCTGGCTTAATCCATACAGTAAGTAAATGAGAATGACGCAAAAAAATATAAATAAATTTAAATATGATGAAAGAAATTAGGGACATAAAGTTAAGAAACCATTCTAATGAGGGTATTTAGATCTACTTAGAAGCCGCTGCGTTCAGAACCGCTGTGTTTTGGCCTTGGACCTGAAATTCTCAGTCGAAAGCATTCGATCGTCAACGGCTTAAAACTGTATTTATTATAATAACTTCGGTGATTTACAAGGATTTCAAGCCCTGAGAAAAGCCGAAACTGAACACGTGTGTAAACTTATGATAATTTAACTGTAATGATATCAATGACGTGATGTTTGATATCAAGGCATCCTTGACCCTTTCATCGTACTTAAATTTGTTGGTGTTAACCGAAACATCTTCAGATGTTCCTCGAAAGTCTTCTGCAACTTCGGTAATCTTCGGAAATTTTCGGAAAATGTCTTCGGAAACGTGCGTGGGCTTAGGAATCATTTGGAGAATACTTAAAACTTTTCGGAAACTGGTCGGAAATCTTCCAAAAATCGTCAAAAACGTCGTTATTTTTATGTTTATGTAATAGACAAAATAATACATGGTTGCTTTTAGATATGGAATTTCTATTCTCGTGTTCAACTTTATATCTTAGGAGTGAGTGCAGCTCTCTCGTGAGATATCGAGGTGAACACTCGAAGTTCCATGTCTACGATTAGCCATGCATATATGTACGTATCATTCTAGAAAAAATGCATGTAGCCTGTCTTATTTCATTGCATGCTCCTTTCATGTTCATTCTGTTTATTTCAACAGTTTCCTACTCGGTCAAAGTTTACGGATCGGACACAGAGACTAAAAATATTTTGTCACTGGCTGTTGTGATTGAAGGAGAAGATGACACAGAAACTAAATTCAAATACTTGACCAACAAAGCGACAGAGGAGTATGAAATGTTCATCATGTCTTCAGCCGAAATGGCGGGCCCCGGTCGGGGGACTGGAGGGGGGGGAGGGCTGGTATAGCTTGGCTTGGCATGTTTAATAAATTGACAACTGTTTATCCTGGCAGCTGGAAACACAGTACGTTTGGAATCAGAGAGAACTGATACCTTTTGTAGGTGAAAAAGGGGGAGACGGCATGGCCGAGTGGTTAGGGCGCTCTGACCACTAAGCTGGATTTGTTTCTCAGTAGACCCTAGTTCAACTCTTCGGCAACGCTTGTAAATAGCCAAGTGTTCTGCCTCCTTCCAGTTGGGATTTGCAACTATGTTATGTTCATTTGTATTATTTGTTTCATAAGGTCTAGATAGCAGCAGACACGTAAAGATTTTGAGGAAAACGACCAATTTTTTAAGTTTAAAAGACATGTTTCGACAGAACTTCTGTCATCTTCAGTTGAATGAATGATTACAAAGCAAGTTGAATAATAAGTAGTACTTTTGTACAGGACATTCAATCTTTATCTATGTTTGGTAAATTTATGGTTTCCTTCGATGTTGAAAGTCTCTTTACTAACATACCTCTTGAGGAATGTATTGACCTGGCGGTCAATTACATTTCCGAGGGCAATCCTGACCTCAAGTTAAGTAAGCCTGAACTTAGAAGCCTTTTCACTGTAGCCACCGCCCAGACCCATTTCTTATTTAACGGTTCTTTCTATGACCAAATTGACGTGACCAAATGACCAAATTGGTGTGGCCATGGGGTCTCCCCTTGCTCCCGTATTAGCCAATCTTTTTATGGGGCATCATGAAAAACTATGGTTGGAAAATTTTCAATATTCTAAAATTTTATTTTATCGTAGGTATGTTGACGACACTTTTTGTTTATTTCACTCGGAGCACGATGCTGTTATATTTTTTGACTACATTAACTCTAGGCACCCCAACATAAGGTTTACTATGGAAAAAGAACTTAATCGCAAATTACCCTTTCTAGATGTTCTTATTGATAATAGTGACACTAATTCCTTCCTAACTAGGGTTTACCGTAAGAAAACCTTCACTGGGTTATTAACTAATTATTTTAGCTTCACCTCGTACTCATTTAAAGTAGGTCTCATTAGGACTCTTGTTGACAGGGCCTACAAGATCAACAACACTTGGTCGGGGTTACACGAGGATATAACCAAGCTTACTGAAATTCTCAAAAAGAACCTTTTCCCTGCCCATTTAATTGAAAAAGTGGTTAACCATTACATCACTGGGACCCATAGCAATCATTGTCCCCGGGGCTAACCCCTTACCACCTCGCCCACGTTTTACTTTAAGCTGCCGTACATAGGCCATTTCTCTGTCATCACTCAGAAGAAGATTCGACACTTAATCAAGCGCTATTGTAATGATTTAGACATGAAATTAGCTTTTTCTTCCTTTAAGATAGGTAACCTTTTTGGTGTGAAAGACCCTATCCCCGGCGGGCTTCGTTCACGTGTGGCTTATAGGTTTACATGTGCGGGCTGTAATGCCTGTTATGTCGGCGAAACCTCCCGACATTTTTTCACACGCGTACGTGAGCACTTAGCCGTTGATAAGGCCTCTCACATCTTAAAACATCTTCAGAATTCTGAACGTTGTCGCTCATTGTGTTCAATAGACTGCTTTCATATTTTAGATCACGCCACTACCAGCTTTCAACTCAAGATAAAGGACGCTATCCATATTCAAAAAGAACTACCTTGCCTCAATCAGCAATTACACCATGTAAATCTAAAATTATCCTTTTAATATACACCTTTTCACGTTCTGTTGTTACTATTTGTCTCAATCAGCATTTTTGTCTATTTATTATTCAATTTGCTTTGTAATCATTCATTCAACTGAAGATGACAGAAGTTCTGTCGAAACATGTCTTTTAAACTTAAAAAATTGGTCGTTTTCCTTAAAATCTTTATTTGTTTAATCATTTCGTTTCTTTGGCCCTGAAAAGCCCCATCGGGGAAGTAGTCAATTAATTAATTAATTTATTAATTAATTTATTTATTTATTTATTTATTTATTTATTTACTTATTTATTTATTGATGTAAAAAGAATTCCAGCAGCGCCCACAAAATGCGATTCCGGTCCTCTTTCTCGTCCCCAGAGCCTCCGTTTCTTTTGGTCATGTGGTCGGCAATTTTAAAACGAGTAGCACTGGGATCGAGAACTGGGACTACCGATGATAGCTCTCGTCAAATTTATCTCCCCTACGGTTACAGGGAGGAAAAATCTATAAAAATCGGTTCTTATCGCCAATTTTCTCTTGTTTACTCCCTTTAGTAACCAACTCGTCATCAAAGGTAGTTTCAGGGATATTAATGTGGGTATTATGGAATGGATTCGGGTAAGAACAGCGACAATAATTGATTGGACTCTTAAAGAGGTACAGTGATATTTCCCGTAAAAGTATCTTTAGTGACGTAGTTCAAAAAGTTCAGGCACTGGCACTTGAAGTAATTTGCCTCTACAAAGGTTAACACTTAGAGCGGTTTTCAATTGTGCGTTGTAAAACCAAAACCGATGACATCCCTCTGACCAACCATGAAGGTGGTAGCCAGTCCAATTAACCAATCAACACTCGAAGCAAATGCATGAAGTCGGCCCGATGCGCGGGAAAATCTGCGCGAACGAGTTTTACAGGCCTGCAAATGATCTCGGGACTGCAAATCATACCCAAATTGTACCGCAAAAGATCCCCCGGACCAGAAATTGTCGCTTCGCTATTTTAAGCCAACTACTCATTTAGCGTGGTAATTTAAAACCAAAGAAAATGGCCCGCTGCATGATCTACTAGCCCTAAACTGAAACTTTACTCCTGCCTCTACCCCGTTTTATTGATTCCAAGGGTGGCCGAGTAATATTTGTTTTGCTTGTGTATCAGGTAAAGGTTACAAAGGGAAAGGAGACGGTAACTGCAGTGTTCAACAAAAAGACTACCGCATTTAATCTGAATAATTATCGGGGTAGGTCAGATCAGCTGACTTGAAACTAGTCAAAATAGTATTTACTTTTTGTTTTTGTTGTCAGAAGTGTTTTAGCTATCGTAAGCTTGTAATATTTTTTTCCTTGCTAGCAGCTGTTATTGTTTTGAGGTTAAGGGCATTGTTTCTGTTGTTTTGTCTATTGTCCTCTCAAAGGGTATCAAGCCATTCGTATGAGACCTTGCGAGAGCTACCACCCGATCCCTTGTTGTTGGCTCCCTAGACTCAAGTTGTTATGGGAACACGCTTCACTTCTCGAATACAGCCAATTTGGGTTTTAATTTTCCTAGCTAGCGGTCTGAATTACCATGAAAGTATTGATCACAAAAAATTATGACAACACTTCGAAGATAGAATTGACATTCCTACTTAATTCAAGTCCTATTTTTTCTTTTGATTTCCACTGTGTATTGGTTTCGCGTTTTTCATCTATCTGTAGGAAATTTGGTGGCCAAAGATAAATTTTATAACATTAACTGAGTAAATAAAGCAGTATCGGACTAATAATAGTTTCAAGGAAAGTTGGCTGTATAATGCTGTAAGCTGATTAAAGTTCGAACTAATAGAGACAGTTATTGATTATCAGTTAAATAAAATGATTTTGCATTTTGTTTTGCAGCTAGGGCACAGGCGTCCAGCCCGCCGTCTGGTTCATAACGGTCAACGGAATGGGAACGGAGCACAAAAAGCATGCGCATAATCTGCAATGAGAGGAAACGAGTGAAAAAAAATAAATAAAAGATTTATGATTGAAGTTTCTTTTACGACTTATTCAAGTCCAGTTCTTAAGTTTCACGGATTCCCAGACGGTTACAGTGAAATCGTTATTTCTCAGTGAGTTTGAAACTTGCTCGGTATAAGAAGGGACTTTAGATATCTTGAGCGCTTACCATGTGTGTAGAAAACCAGCAAACAAAATGAGAAGGGATGAGTGTGTACCATTTGACAACATTCGAAAACCTTCCACTGGAAAGGACATTCTCGACCCCAGAGCTACTCTCTTTTGCGCATGCCTGATGGCTTCGTGTCTTATATACCTAGTCCAGAACGCGAATGTCTAGAGCAGCAATGGTGGAAAGGACTGTTTCCCACCGAAACGACTGCGTATTTCCCGGCGGGCTGAAGTTGTCTTCCAATTCACTACAGAATCTCCTGCTGCCAATTCCCCCGCTAGAAGTACACTGCCAATTTGTTTCCCTTTTGATTTTATACAACTGCTGCAATCACTAGCTTTCCAACCCCGCACGCAACGGGAAAATATCATTTGCGCACTTGCAGAACTAAACAACACAAATGTAATATGGTTTACGTATCAAGACTTACTTAGAAGCACGCATAACTGTGGATTTTCACACGGTAATAACTTTTTAGGAATGCTTTCGCTATTTTCCAAACAATATAACATTGAATGCTTTTCGAACGCATATTTCATCTCTTGGTATTAGAACCATGTCTCTTAAACATTGGATGGAAATATAATCCCTAACATGTGAGTCATGGCTCGTAAACGTAGTGCCAACTTGCCACGACGTCTAATATTTGGGTCCAATAACTTGTTATGTAGTGCCTTGGTAGTTTTTGGCTGATATCAAAAGATATCACAGTCGCCAAAACCTTCATCTCTTGCTAATAGAATCACGTCTCTTTCACGGGTCGAAAAAGAGTATGATGTCAAACTTCGGATCAGTATTACTTATATTCCACCATCTTGAAACTAGATTCAACCTTTGGGATCTAATATCTTTTACTGTAGGACCTTGCCAACAGTAGTCCATCTTGATATTCAGTCCGCACAAAGGACCAAGGTACTACACAAAACGTTATTAGACTCGAAAAAGTGGACATAGTTTTAAGACAAGAATTGGTTGGAAGCTGCCGGCAGGTTGGTGAAAAAGTGCTGGGAAACTTGGAGTGATAAATTACAACATGGCTTTTAACATAGTATCCAGTCTCGGACCACTTCAAGATTATGTAATGTACTGCTCATATGGTGTTTGTAAGCTTAGACAACCCCTGTGTTGTTAAATATAGAGACTGAGGGGTCACAAAGCCACCGCGCCCTAAAGGTACTATTACAAAAAAAACAAATATTTGCTCTTTCCCTGGTCCCCAGGGCTCCACTTCCTTAAATCCACGGTCTTTTTCAGTCTCGCATGGAATGTAAACAAAATACTTGGGAAGAGTGTGACTTTTCCGTCCAAATACTTTAAAAGTGTATGCCAGCGAATTGTACATTGTGGACCTTACAACCCGTTCTGCCTTTTTATTAGTCCGTCAAGCGAAAAGGGACAGAAACAAAACGCATGTGATGACATAAGGCGTGCGCGAGAACACAAGCGGCCGAGACGCGTCCGCATAATGTGACGGACGTTTAGCCGGCCGCATCATACAGCAGATGGTTTCAGGGGCACAGCACAAGCGCGCGCTCCGTGTTCGTGTATCGCGCTTTGAGTATCGGAGCTCTGCCCCGCTAAACCACCTGCTGCGGGCTACAGAAATCACAGGAGAACCTGATGAGAGCAGGAAGACTTGTTTGTCCACAGCCATTTCTTCTTTTCTTTTTAAGTAAGCGCGAGTTCCATTTCCCGAACAACGCCGACTGGTAATGGAGCCTAGGCGATGAGATAACGACTACAAAATCGAGAGAAGAAAAAATTGTCTGAAAAAAATGCACCGTGGACTCGATGGAGGTTTATTTTGTTAGAGAGAGAAGACGGGGGCTTATGATCGTAAGGAATTTTACGCTTCAAAATTTTTTGGCATCCCTTTACGCGCCCTACGAGTAGCGTGGTTACGGTTACACGCAGGCTACGCCTTACGCACACCCCCCGTGAGCGGACATCGGTCAAGAAACATCTCAGTTTTTATTTCCCATGAGCGGGACCCTCTCCCAGCTGGGTCTTTTTCACTTGCTAAAAGCGTACGCTAAACGGAAGATTTGTCTAACTCCGTAAAGACGTTACATTATACTGTGATTAAACACAAGGAAGTTCTACAGAAGTCTCCTAAGCATGCTCTAACGAAATATAAAATAAGCCCTTAAATAAGGGGACGTTATTCCTGCGTGTTTGGGAGGTGTGGAAGAGTTTCTTTTTTTTTTCACCTATCGGGCACCTTTCCCCTGCGAGACATGACAGAAAATCGAGCGATATAGCTTACATAAATGCAGAATTTTGAACATTTCACGATGTGGCTTTTGCAGAGGACAAATGGCTAACCTGTAACCTTCATTTAACCTTTAGCTGTGCGGTATTTTCGAGTGTTTTCTCATAAGAAACCCCAAGAAACCCATAGCAAAACCATTTAAAGGCCAGTGCAATTAAAAAAGCCAATCAGAAACCAGACCTTACCCACGTGGGTCAGGAGGCAATAAGAAATAAGGTTTAACCTAGGTGTTAAGGATTACTCAATTTCGCGGGTCCTCTTCGTCCTTGAAAGTCTACTTTAAAATCTTGAATGGCGAGAAGAAACGGGAAATATTCACAGAATTCGAAGTTATATCTTCTAAAACATCTTCAACTTACAGTTTTCAAACTGCGTAATGGCTTTTTTCATCAAATTGAAAGTCACTGACAGTCAATGACGTACCTACGAAAGCCCGTGCAACGAAACAAGCCAATCAGCGCAGAGTAGTTTATCACGTGATGTGCGGCCGAAAAAAGCGCTGCTTTCAAAATTTCATTCCCCGCTAAATATGCACCTCGAAGGAAGTGAATTTTTTTCACTGAAGAAGCTCGGAATTTCTATTCTTTACCGACTTAATTGACGGTGTGACCAGCTTCAGCAACATTCTTGCAGTTACGAGAAGCTAACTGCGATAAACATGTGAGTGTATTATTGTTTCAGGCCACAAAATGTTTCAAAAATCAACACACGTTTGCGAGTTAATGTTGCTTCATTCGCGGCGAAGAAAAGCTCGTTTTCCGTTCACGTACGTTTTCCTCAAAAAATTATACGTACGAACTAGTTCCTCTTTAGTAATTAATTGTAATTTTGTATTTGTAGGCAGAGTTTGCCAGAGAAAATGAGAACATTGGTCGTACACCTCCGTACACAAATTTGCTGTACACTCGCCCTCGCAATGCCGGATTAAAAACCATGTTGACAGTTCACAAATCGACAGGTAGGCGAAATTCACTCGTTACACTTGAGCTAAATTTAAAAAAAGTAGCTGGAATTATTTTTATACGCAAAATTTTCTTTCAAGTTCCCTTATTATTCTAGAAATGAGGAACGCTAGAGAGTTCCCGCGCGAAACGCGACGTTTGCCGCCAAACTGAACCAAAATGTTTCTCAAGTGGTTATGCGTTTTTCGCGGAATGAAATTTTTTTTTCGAAGTCGCTCTATAAAGGTAAATTACTTTTCTTTTCTTTAAATTATTGTTGCTGCTTCTAAATTCCGCAATTAAAAGTTAGGGAAAAGTGAAATTCCTTAGAAAGTCACCATAATTATCCGAAGATGCGACTTACGATTTATAGTCAAATTTCTTGTTAGCACCTACGTAAACAATAATCTGTTTTGGACTATGAGCGTATTTGGTTTTGGAGCGATTTTACAATACCGGGCCAATTGTTAACATATCAAAAAGAATCATTCAAATTAAGTGAGATGCAAATGAGTTGTCCGTTTTTCTAAAATCGTGCCTAGGTTTTATGGGATCTTGAATTTAAGTTGTAAATAACGGCCTGAAAATGTTTAAATCAGTTGTGACACTCGAGTTTCTAACACCGACTTCAACAACAGTTTGCTGTACAGATAATTACCATTTCCTTTAAAATCCTTAAACTTGAGTTAAGCAAAGTGCTTCTTTTAAAAACTTTAATTTCTGTACGTAGAGTTAATTACTTTTAATTACTTCGGCCGCTTTACAGTTCATGTAACTCCGCACACTCGCGTTCTGAATATTTTGTTGCGAACTGCATGAGACAAACATGACTTGGTAAATAATCTTGAAGGAAATAACTGGATCATCGTTGAATGAAAAATAAACTGACTTAATAGTTGTTGTATCGAGAAATGTGTTTTTAATTATAGGTGCAAAGAAGCTTACATTATATTCGAGACCTACGTTTTCCTAACATTTCGTGACTAGAATAGTAAACCCATTCAAAGTCGGCTGAAACATTTGCGAGTAATTCAATTTACGGGTTTGAATGGTCTTGTTAATATACAGTAACCAAATCTGATTCCAAAATCACTTTACTGTAATAATAATAATAATAATAACAATAACAATAATCATAATAATAAAAAACAAACAATAGACTGTAATATTCCAAAGAGCGAAATTTATAAAAATTGTGACATCAGTCTTGGTGATATCCTCCCACGTAGAACAAAAAAAAAAATGCACACTTATAAACTTTGCCAGGAGTCACATCCTTTGTTCCACTTGGAACTTAAAGGATTAATCCAGTCAGCTGTTTTTAATTGTATGTATGATGTATTGCAATTTCTGGAGCAAACTTGTTACCAGCATACCTTGTGTAATTAGTTCTTGTTATCTTTCCTTGGTTTAGTGTTTCTTGACCTTGGAGGAGGAACAGGCTTGGTCCATCACTTCAGCACCATACAGTCCACCTGTGCAAGACAAGGCCTGACTCTGACCCGATCGACTCTGATGGGGACATTATAAGATGCAAGGATAATGGAAGGGTGGGGAAGATGAAGTAACCTCTTCTCTTTCCCCCTTCCCATTGTCTACTGCTACTTATGATTTACTCAGACGAGGAGAGTGGGAACGAGTCAGTTCAAAGATTCTGAAGGAAGACTTTTTTGCATATCTAAACATATGCAGTTGGTTGGTAACATTGATTGTGGGTTGGTAGGGGAGGTTTTAAAATACTGTAAAGCTCTGGATGAACCTTAACACTAAATTTCGGCCAGAGGTCAACAAACCTCTGATTCGGCTTAACTTAATGTAGTTAGATTAGCTAGTTGGGTCCCAAGGTTTTGGGTGGTTCCTCCCTTAAGGTTTGTCCATTGGGTTCCTTTTCAGGTTATTTTGGTCAAGATTCGACTTTTCTTCAACTCGATGCTGGGTCTGCTTCGAGGATTTTTTCGGACAAGATTCGACTTTGTTCAACTGGACACTGGCTCTACAATGTGGATATTTTCGGCATCCACTTTGGCTCGACATTTTCATGACTGCGTCTCCCGCTTAGCTGCGCAATAAAAACTTTGATCAAGTGAAACTATTTCGACCAAAATTTTTCAAAAAACTTTTCATCATTAAAACCATTTCGGCCTAAAGGTTCAACCAGACATGACTTAAAAGTAGATAACTGGAGATTTCAGGTCATTCAGCTGAAAGGAGGAAGGCTGGTTTCCTACTCCTACGCAGTTTAGTGGCTTGACTCTGGTTGTAGCTAATAGTTAAGGCCAGGAATACAAAGCAGTTTAGGAGGGAATATAGGGGACAAAACACACACTTCAGTTTAGTTCGCTTGCATACATTTAGGCCAATTGTCTGATGTCATATTTTGACAGTTTCACAACTGTCAGTCAAAATTTTGGGCCATTGTGTACATTTTAGGGTTTAAGCCAATTGTCTTGTTGTGGCAGTTTGTCAACTGTCTGCTAAATTATTACATCAACATCGCACAAATAAAAAGGTTGTCAGTTTTCAAGTTTCCACAATGGCCCATACAGTTGTTTTCACTTCACACTTTAGGCCAATTGTCTTGACACGGCAGTTTCAGCTGCCCGCCAAATTTTCATAACTTAAATTATCGCCAATCTTGTGATGAACATGGAAAGGAGGAGGAGCACTGGTGTTTAACAGCAATCCATGTAAGGTAGGGCAAGTTCTACACCCTGGCATCAGGTACGTGGTGTAATTTAAGGACGACAAATTTCGCTTTCGGATTCGGTTTTCAGTTCGGCTTTCAACTCGGAACACCAATTGGCGCTAATTTACAAACAAAGGCTTGGTATCGACTATAACTCATTAGCAAGCCGCTAATAACCCCCATGTACCATCCGGGGCACCCTAAGTGTTCATTTCGGGGTGTCGACATTTACTGACACAGAACACTTGAGGTTTCTCAGGATGTCAAATTTTTCACATAGGAATGCGCGTCCCCTTAATTAGGTCCTGTGGATAATGTAGGAAACATGTAACATACTTTAAATAATAAATCCAACAAAACTGTGTGTCTGTGTCATTTTTTTAAACCTATTAGCTAAGATTAATTCAAGGCAGTTATGGATAGCGAGAAGCATTGTTGAACAGTGCAAAACAAGATAAATTAAGTACTGACCATTTTCAATTTCAGGACCTTCGACTATGGTAAGTATTTTATCCGCACTGAGCCCATTTTCGGGGGCACGCCCATGTTAGTGTAGCATAATGTAGCAAACATGTAATATATTTCAAACAATAAATCCAACAAAACTGTGTCTCTGTGTCTTTTTTTAGCCTAATGACTAACATTAATTTACAGCAGTAATGCATAGTGTGAAGCATTGTTGAACGATGCAAAACAAGATAAATTTAGTACTAACCATTTGCAAATGGTAAGTTACTTGAGCCCATTTTCGGGGGTTCGCCCATTTTCGGGGGCGCACTTGCAGCCAACGCACAGTTAAACAAATTTAAAAATAAGGTGAGTAGTCAAGGCATTTCTGGCCCACTTTTAAGGGCTGGCTCATTTTCGGGAGCATTACCTCCAGTCTAGTATACAGGTGTAGCTGTGCAACGTGGTCCTGAGGGAAACACCATCACAGGAGCCATGAGGAAGGAACTTGAGGAAGTTTGAGAGAACAGTTGTCTACATGAAATTAACATCTGTCTGAGTTTCCAGGAGGATTTTCGATCATGTGTGTTTGGGTGGTAAGTCATACATGCATACATGTAAATAGGAACATGAACATGATAACATTTTTGCTCTCATTTAAGTTTCCAGGAAGCCTCCACACAGCCAGTGACACCAGTCACAAGGAAAGAGCCTCTTCCAATGCAACCTAAAAAAACAGGTAATGACACAAATAAATTCTGCCATTTAGCTGCTGATTTTTTTTTCTTCCATGGATCATTTTTAAGCAATTAAGTTCTTTCATCATCTTCATCATCATCACATCCTTTTCCCATCTGGGAAATGAGCCTTTATGAATTGCCTGTGGATGAATTATTGGAAAAAAAAATTACCTGAAGGTGCCATTTTTTTTTTCAACAGCACAAAAGATGAGGCAAAACACTCAAGATCAATTGTCTGTGAAGGAACCAAATTATATACCCTTATTTATGGCATTTACAAAATATTTTTGACACGATATATTCAAGGTAAATTGTCTGAAATGAGATCAAATTTTACACCATCTTTCACCATCGACTGTGGGCAGAGGAGGTCAAAATTTTGGTTTATTCATTAATCAGTTATCACTACTAAATTATTGACTGTTATTTTTATCAGGTACAACTGATGTCACCACTAGCTATTGACAAGACAGTTATCTGTTGAGGAGCTCAAATTGATCATATGTCGCTTATCAGCGTAAAACAACAGTGCATTTATCCTTATTTTAAGACAACAGGGCCCTCATTGATGACAGTGATGTGTAGAGGCTACCCTGTATGATGCAGAGTGATGTGAATAATATGTCTCTGTATGTCTTTTCCAGTGTCATAAAGAAAATACAAAAAGCCAATTATAATACCTTTGGATGCTTTTAAGCCAATTGTCTGTCAAGGAGCTCAAATTATAGACAGTTTTTCGCAGTATAACTGAAAAAAATAATGGATTACATGGATTATTCCTTTTGGAAGGATGCTATATGCCCAATTGTCTGTTGATGGGAAAAATAATGGGCAACATTTTTCAGCAGTGTGCAAAAAACATTGCACCAGGATAATTGTCTGTCACTTCAAAATTGTTTTAAAAAACTTTATTCCACATTATGCCTCAACAGTGTGTAGTTTTAACTTTTGCTAGGAGCAGGATAATCTGAGGAACAACAACCTTGAGGTTGAGCAGCCAACAACACAGATGACCTCCAGATGCAATAGTACCAATGGTCTCAGTGGAGAAACTTATCCATGCTTAACTGGTTCTGCCGCAAACTTGGAAAGAACCTGGTAGCGAAGAAGGATGACACACCAACACTAAACAGTTATGTGCATTTCAAAGGAACCCGACAGGAAGTAACAGGTCACATCTCAAAAGCAACAAGTGAGGACTGATAGTGAAATGAATGATGAACTAAATGGAACTGCTTATCGTGTTTGATGATGAGGGACTTTTTTGAATGCTATGCAGTCACTCTTTTACTCTGCTGGAATAGAGAAGTCTCTCAAGGTGATTTGGATGCAGTTATAGAATTTACTCTCCTGTAGTAAAGTCATAACCCCTATCAAATGACTCTTCATTGTCCAGCTGCTTTATTTGTCAATAATGATATGGTGCCTCTTCAGTTGGCAGAGTTTGTCTGTCATCTTGACGTGTTTGTCAACATGGAGAGGAAATAATATTCTAGTCAGGGAAGCATTGTGTTCTTTGACAAACCACTGCATACTGCAGGGTCCTATTTAAACTGTGCCCTTGAACCCAAAGACTTTTAATGCAGAGATGACATTGCTCTTGATGCAATGTTTTGTCATGTTACATGTAAGTCATGGGGTGATCGATGTTGGCACAATTCTACTCACTGATGAACAATTAGTTTATGTTTTGGAAGCTGTGCAAGGGATCATCAGTGTCGCAGAGCAGGGGCCGCTACATTAGTCCAATATTGTAATTATGCCTTGTATTTCTCAGGAATCACACTTTCTTTCAAGGTTTGATTTTTCTGCCTGTAACATCTAGTAAACCTGGTAACATCTGATACATGGATACCAGGCCAGAATACTGTACTTCAGTGGCTTATCAGGAATCACACTTTATTTCAAGGTTTGATTTTTCTGCTGGTAACATCTGGTACACCTGATAACATCTGATACATGGATACCAGGTCAGAATACTGTACTGCAGTGGCTTATCAGGAATCACACTTTATTTCAAGGTTTGATTTTTCTGCCTGTATGTCCCTGTTCACAGTCCATTAGACTACAGATAGTGATGGCCTCTAGCCATGATTTGAATTGGTTATACATTCAAATGAACTGACATCAATTTCCAATCCTCTGACAAAGACTTTAAACTTAAGTCTTTTACAGGTTCAGTTAAGCAGTCCTTTTCAGGACTCTTCCACCCAGACAGTCACACTAGAGGAGTGTGATTCTTTACAACCTACAATTTTTCTTCTTTCTGGAATACATATACCACAACAATTAACTAGACTCCTCACTTATCGTTGGATGGAATACATTGCTAATTTAGTGATCGAGTTGACACGGAAAAATGTTCAGCTCTGGACAAATAAGACCTCCACTGCAACATTAATTAATTGGAGCCAAAAGTCTTTCTGTGACTTCCTGTGCTATCAGTCTGTCCTCTGTCAATGCTTTTGATGATGTAGTAAATTGTGGTAACATCTGATATATGGATACCAGGCCAGAATACTGTAGTGTAGTAGCTAATTATGCTTGTACAAATGCAAATAATAAGGTAATAAATGTACTCAGTATCTGATGATCTGCTTGCAAATATTACCAGTAACACTATATGGAACAATGTAAAGGTGCACCTTTGAGCAACAGAATGCAACAACTTAGAGCATGTGTATCTATCTCTGTCCTTTTACAGCCTTTGTTTTTATCAGCTTGCATCTGAATGCAACCAACACACAAGGGAGTCCAGTAAGCAGGTCTTGAGCTCTAAGTCTCTAAGTCTTTCTTTCAATGTAGAGCTTGGTTGTCCTCAGGTATCATTACCAGTCCAGTACTATTTGTGCATGTTGTATGGCTATCTGAGGCCAGAATTCTGCACCCTGAAGATGTGATGTGGCACATTGGCAGCAAAATTAAAATTACTTAATGATCTTGTCAAAAGAGATGGGAAAATTAGCCAGCAAGACCAAAACAATGATGAAGACACACAGTGACAAAAGAGTTGGAGTGCACCAGGACAAAAAAGGGTGAGACTGAACTGATTGCAAACAACAGAGTACAGTGAAGAGCTACATGTATGGTACAAGACCTGTGCCTCACAAGGAGCAAACACAATTGAGACTGAGACTCAATCTAACATTAAATCTGCTTGCCTCAAACCTTTGTGTCAACACTGCATTTAGCTCTGTACTCTTCCACATTAAAGGAGTTGTTATAAGCTGAGTAAAGATCTGTGCTTGAATAAAAACTGCGCGGAAAAACTCTGCAGTTATTCTCATTTCTACAACAGACTGAAAAAGCTCATTTGGCCTAGCTCTAATCATCACAAAACAACTATGTGAATTTAATGCTGAAACTTAAGGGGTTATTTGATCTTTCTGACAGACTGTAGAACTTGATGTTATTGACTGTGTTTTCATTCACTTGTAAATTTCTATTTGCTTTGCTGATGCTTTCAACGAGTGCTTCATCATCAAATCTACAAAAAATTTAGTGGATACCAGGCTTTAATACTGCAACCAAGTAGCTTGTGTTCTGTGAATTGAAGTGCAAATATTTCTCCATGCCCACATGAGCTCCACTCTAATTTTGATTAAATGTCTTTGCTCAAAGACTACCAACAACAATCACAATGCAGCTGCCCCCACTGAACCACAGAGATTTCTGTGCTAACACTCAACTACAGTGTGCATAGGTATGGCTTATTTGTTACTTTCCCTACTTGCAATAATTCAGTTCAGTCCTTTAAAGCCAACTTGGACCATGATTTTCCAGATTACATTGCTCTGACTGGCTCTGGCCCTGACCATCACATCACATCACATCACATCACATCACATCACATCACATCACATCACATCACATCACATCACCCTTGACTAGAATGTACACTACAATGTAAACAGCTCTGGTATGTTTCTACAAAAGTGGGGCCACTGGAGGACAACAGTAATCTCATTCAAGATGGCAAAGAGCTTGCTAGAGATATCAGACATTGGATAGAGATTAATCAAGTGTGCATCAGCAAAATTACAGAAAGATGGGGGAACTTACTGTAAATATGGACCTCATGGTGGACAGGAAGATTATTTCAGACTGCTGTGGAGACCTAATCTAATTTCATTACATTAGTTATTAAAGAGCAAGCTGCACATCTTAACAGGAAACCTGCAAATTAATAATGGTGCTTGAGTGTCTGAGGGACCTGGAAGATGTTTATTTTGTGTCTCACATCCAATAAATAGCAGAACTTACAGCTTACTCACAACATCCTGCACATTTCCTGGGAGGAAAGATCACCGAGAAAGGAACTTTGGAAGAAGATAAAGCAAGATAGACATGAGACCTGCTTAATTAAATGGGAGAAGACTGTCCACCACTGAAACATCACCATCATAAACTGGTTTCCATCACATAATGTCTGCATGCTTGCTTGTTTCTCAGTGCTGTCTAGCTTAGCTTCATGGCTAAGCCAGAAGCTATTTGTGTCAGCGACACAAAAGACCTGTCCTTTAAGTTAGGACAATACCCCCTGCTGTCATAGGAAAGTGCTCATAAACCGCAGCTTGAACCTGTGGTCACTGAGATCCTTGCCTAAATATACCCCAGGCCTGTGAAATCTTGTAGTTTTCTTCCTGGTGATTCATCAAATTAAAGATGAGTCGAAGGGTGGGACCTTTTGTTGCCCCCAGAACCTCCAACAGCAGTTCTATTGACCTGCATTTCTTCAAGTGGCTAAAGAATTAGAGCACCTGGAAGTTAACATTGTTCCTCCTAGTTCACTCCTGCATTATCCTTGTCATCATTGATTGCAGCATTAACACTACTTGATCATCTCTTCTTGCGATGAAGACTCCACCAATTACAATGTACCACTGCAACCACATACAGGATTTAGCTTTCAGTTCCATATCTAAATCATCTCTCAATGAAATTTTAAGAAGCATCGATGATGTATTTTGCCTGGGAAGCCTTTTCTCTCTTCATTGGTTACCCCCTCCAAGCTGACTTTGCTTGCAGCCATGTGAAGGAGATATTCATCACAACTTACGACAATTCTTGGTTTGCCATTTCAAGTAAATCAAATAATATATTTGGAGTGTAATCACATACAATCTACATTTGGATACAATTTGGACGTCATCAAGTAATCTTCAGTGAAATCATCTTGTGAAACCTTTCTCTACTTGATGACACATTCCCCTATTGGAAAATCAACGGAAAAAAAATATGGAAGATACTCTACCCCCAAACTATATTGCATTGTGTGATTCTGCTCTTATTTACCATCTGCTGTAAATACCTGTCATGACAGATCTGCATGAAGAGAATTTCAACCCCTTGGCTCCAGTGTGGACTGATCAAAACTTGGATCTCCCCTTTTGAGGCCTTACCTGCTCTTACAATATTTGAATACAGGTTTAAACAATGTTTGCTAAAAATACTGAGCTATTCTCTTCTCAGCAGTATCTCAGGTTTAACACTATTCAGTTTCTTGCTAGACAGAACACCCACATGCCCCTGACATATCAAGAATTGACGATTATAAATTTTCTGTTATTTTTGAGATTTCACTCTTCTCAACCTCACAAAGAATTGGTCTACAGTTTTCTTCCCTTTCTGGATACTCAAACATCTTCCTCCAAATCGTTCCTTTCGAGGTGCACATTTATCCTCAAGTTTCATTAGTTTTCAAATTGCAGACCAATTTTCTCTGACCAACTTTATTTCCTTGCCTCCTTGAGCTAATCATGCTGCTGAAAACTTCAATAAACATGGCATACTTTAGCCAGCAAACTGGGACATGATGGTTTTCTTGACCTGAGGTCAGGTTGTGGTTTGTTGTCTCATATCGATCATCATCTTTGTCCTTTCTCTATTCTCAGTGATTTGGGCTGTTGTTACTTGTCTATACTCTACACAATTCTTTTTCTGGTAGGATTTTTCTGCCTCCTATCAGTCAAACCCCATCTGCCACACTGATCTACTTTTATTTATTCTCAACAGTTCTCTGCATCTCATAAATAATCATTCTTCTCTCATTTTGGAACATTTTAAGTTCAAAACAAATTGTCATATTTTTTGAGAAAGCAAGTAACATTAAAATGTATTCAAGCTAACAAAGGGATTCAAACCCATAACCTTTTCAGAGGTTGTTGGTTTCAAGTGCTGAGCTGACAAATCCACTGGGAGTGTTTGAGGCCAGTTATGTATTTAAAAAATTGTCTTACTTATATATGGATACTGTGAAAATTGTTTGCTGTTTAGAATTTTCTCCAGAGTTTGAACTGAATTACGTTATTATGTAGTGACAGGTCAGCCAGCAAAGTGTTTAACAAAAGTGAAAATTTAGGCTTGAATGGGATTCAAACCCATGATAAAAGACTGCAGTCTTGTACACCTCACCGTGCAAATTACAATGTGTTAGTCACTTCAGGATCAAGTCAATTATTGGAAAAACTTGATTTTTAAAATCACAAAAAAGGAACAGAGTTGTTCAAATAATCTTTTTAAACTTATTTTCATCAAAATGTGATGCCTGTTTACTTCTGACACCAAAAGAATCATGTGAAAGGAAATGTCAAGCAAATTCCGTTAACAAAAGAAGGTAAGTAGTTAAAAAGGAAAAATGTTAAGGGTTCAATGGGATTCAAACCCATGAAAAGGGACTGCAGTTGAACTGCTCAATCAGAGCTTCAAAGCTACTGGGAGCATGTAAGATACAAACATCTTAGCCTATGAAAAGATGACTACATGATAAATCAATATCAAATAAATCATGTGAACTGAGGGTGAAATTCATTGCTTTGAATTTCAGTCACTGTTCACATACATGATTTATTTCATATAACTGTACTATCATGAAAAGTAATTTGTGTGCTATAGAGTTCCAGTCCTCAGCAACTGTCAACCACAAGCAGGATTTGTCCGTCCTTCCAGAGCAGTCAGGTCAGACCATCAGGACCAGCCAGGACAGTGGATCTGTCAGTCCATGCAGAGCAGCCAAGTCAGACCAACAGGACCAACCAGGACAGTGGATCTGTCAGCCCATGCAGAGCAGTCAAGTCAGACCATCAGGACCAACTAGGACAGTGGATCTGTCAGCCCATGCAGAGCAGTCAAGTCAGACCATCAGGACCAACCAGGACAGTGGATCTGTCAGCCCATACAGAGCGTTCAAGTTGGACCATGAGGACTAACCAGGACAGTGGAATTGTCAGCCCATACAGAGCATTCAAGCCAGACCATCAGGACCAACCAGGACAGTGAATCTGTCAGCCCAAAGAGAGCAGTCAAGTCGGACCATCACAACCAACCAGGACAGTGGATCTGTCAGCCCATAAAGAGCAGTCAAGTCAGACCATCAGGACCAACCAGGACAGTGTATCTGTCTTCATAGAGTAGTCAGGACCAACTAGGACCGTGTAACAGGCCAGCCAGGACAATGGATCTGACTAAACAAAGCAGTCAGGACCAACTAGGACCATGGACCTCAATGTTAACCTATACACTGCAGTCAAGTTGGACCATCCACTAACAGGCCAGCCAGAACAGTGGATCTAGATGCAAGCCTATACCGTGCAGTCAAGTTTGAAAGCCAGCCAAGCCAGGTACAGTGTATATACAAGAATTCTACATCCCAGTCATAACAGCTAGCTAGTAATCACCTAATATTACACAAGTTTAAGACAGTACCACTAACCACAAGGCATACTAAACCCATTCTAATGCATGTGTGATACATATCACTGCTCTTAGCTATATAGAAGTAAATTATGTTCCTGACCAATTATTCACCTACTACTGGGCCAAATTAATAAAAATGTTGGCCTCAACTTAAAATAGGAGGAGCGTTAAGTAATCATAAAAGTTAGTACCAAAAACCACTCTGCTCCAACTTCTTTGAAAGCTTTCATTGAAATATTTGATTCAGTCTAAAAGTCAAGAAGAGACTGTACAATGTCATCTGTAGAACTAGCATTTTATATATTTCAGATTTAACAAACGAATAGCAGTCTTTATTGATAATCAGACATGAGGTATTCAGACCTAATGAAAATTACATTTCTGATACCTTGTCAGTAACATTTGTTTTCTTGCACATTTTAGCTCCATGTAAAAATTTGTCTGAGATGACTGCTTATACAAGCATTTCCAGATGTGTACCTGTTATGCAGCTCATCATGATGCCATAGTCACAAGAGGCAATAGAACAGCAGCCCAGTCGGATCAACCTGAAAGGAATTGAAGAAAGATTAACATGAGCAAGCTACCCTGGTCTTGAAAGGTAAAAAAATAGAGTATATTAAAAATGGTTATCATTAACCACTAATTACCCAACCTTTCCTGACCTACACTATGGCAATGTCAGAGTTCACAAAAGAGGCAAGAAATGTTTATAAGACAGGCTATTATTATTTTATTATTAAAAGAAAATTGTTGGAGAGCAAGACTTTGATCTCCAGTTACATGTACTGTCAACTTTTATATAAAATCCTCAAAATTTTGTTAAACATTCAAACCACTATAGTTTTCCTTAAATGTCACTGGTCAGTCAAGCTACATGAATGTCAACGATGTTGCTAATTGCATTGAATGCTCTTTCCATTTCTAAAGGTTGTGGTCTTTTACATGTAGTTGAAGCCCTTTAGTTAAAATATTTTTTCTTCACAAAAATAGGTCCTTATGATTATTATACATGCAGGATCCCTTCAAAACTAATTTTCAGCTATCATTAATTGAAACACAAGCACAAGCATGAATGGATCATGTGCACCAAAGGAACCTGTGGTTAAGTGTTGAACGAAACTCTGGATCTATATATACCCTTGATTTACATCTCGATCGATACTTAGTCGACACTGAATCAACACTGAATCAAGAGCCAGATGATAGTCGGCCGAGTGTTGACCAACATATATGCATCGATTGAAAATTAGTCTACTCCTAACCGACTGTCAACCAAGATGTCGATCGAGTGTCAACCAAGGTGTCGATTGAGTGTCCATCGAGAGTATCAATTGAGGGTATCGATCGATACTCAATCACAGACGCCACAATAAACTAGAGAGGACAGCAAGGGCGTCCACATGTAATGACACTCTCTCTCTTCTTAGGCCATGGTCAAACAACAAAATTTGCAGGAACTGAACCTATTATGCAAATCATGGTGTTGGTGACACAGTGCAGGATGACATATGAAGAGTAAGTACCTGTTTGTTGTTTTGATACTTTCCCTTATGTTGCTAACAATTATATACTCTTTGACTTGTAAACATTGTTTACTTAGACCTTCTAAATTTTATGTATATGCATATGTACACATAATTGAATGCTAAAATCTCCATAATCAACAGTTTCTAGCATTTCTCGGTAAATGTAAAGAATCCAAAATTTATTCCTGTGCAGAAACATTGTGTGTTTTACAGGCAGTCCTAGTTACATGATTTTATGCCCATTTGCAAGAAATGAGTCTGAGAACAATTTACTCACTAACAAAAGTCACGTGTGCAAATATGGTGATTTTCGTTTTGTTATTTTCAGTCAATGATCACAGATGATTGCTGGACAGGAGAAAGGCAAATCACTGGATCACACAAAGGACAAGCAACTTGATGATGACTCACTGAAGATGGCGGCAGACGATCAAGACAATACAAAGCGTTCTGGAGGACTTATAATTGTTAATTTATTTTCATTATTAATTATGTTTGTCATGCTATTTCTTTTCAGTAGACAGCAATTAGTCACATAAAGATTTATGTTGTGCATCAAATGAAAATTCTAAAAAATTAATATTCTTGTTTTCTACAAATAATAGCAACAAAGCTATTTATTTAAAGTCAAATAGATAGCTTAAAATGCTAATATTTAACAGTAACAGTCAAGCATTATTAAGAAATAATAGCCTAATGCTATCATTAACGAAATGATAGCTTGAATGCAATTATTTCAAAATAATAGCTTGATGAATTTGTTCTATTCAAAAATTTTAGCTTCCTGCAAGCTATAATTTTTGAATAGACTCTTGAAAGTTATTCTTTTTTATATATAAGGATAGCTCAGGAGAGTTCTTATAAATTAGAAATTTCATTTGATGTTAAAGACCCACTTCTGTATGTGATTAGATTTGTCTTCTGAAAAGAAACTGATACAGACATGACAATTAAGCTTGTTGGCAAAACTGGACAAGATGAACTCATTACGTCAATAACTTGATTTCTGTCGGAGTCTGTGTAGTGAATATCAAGATCATTAAATCGAAGGTAGACTTGAATTTTAAACCACAAGATTAATCAATTGATATTAATTATTATCATTAGAAGTTCGAAAGGAAACATCGGGACAGTATGAACTCTTCTTGATTAACATAAGCTAAGCTGATAATAACATAACCCTGAACAACAACTAATGCTCTTAGTAACTCATGGAGAGTTCTACATGTTCCAGTATGCATTGAAAAAAAAAAAAAAAGAATCAAAAACCTTTTTGCATGATTTAAATCTGCTTTAAAATTCAAGTCTACCTGATACTTGGCAGTTTTCATGAGTTTTAAAATGCTAGTAAGAATAAAATTAAACTTTGTTTTGCTGAAGAGAAAATTTCTTTTTAACTATCCAAAGTAAAGTACAAGTTCTGGTCAGCTGTTAGGCCCTAGGCTTTTTGCAGTATTGATTCAAGTTACTTTTGTCATTTATAAGAAGTCAGATATTTACAGTAAAGAAATTAAATTGGCCATGAATTTTTATGACTAGCCTGCTGGACAAATATGAAAGTTAGTCTGTGAGAACTCAAAATTTGGGGACCTGGGATGGATTGGGACTATTGGGGGTTTAGGGTTCCAAGGGCAAGGAGTTTTGGTTATTGGGATTAGGGTTAAGATTTGGGCCAGGAATTTGGGCTTGGGACTTGGTGAAGGGAAAGGGTTTGAGTTGGGGATTGGGTCTAATGGGTTAGAGTTAGGGATTTGGCTCTGGACTAGGGTATGGGTGAGGGATTACAGTTTGGGTCAGGGAAAAGAACCAGAGATTTGGGTAAAGGTTAGGGTAACTGGGTTTTTGAGTTTTCACAATCTCACTCAGGTGTTTGAAGCCAGCTAAGTTACATGAACCTTTGATGTGCTAGTCATGATATTAATGTCGTTTTACATTGTTATTTATAACATGTATCCTTGAAAGATA